>NC_086107.1:52949404-53174404 GCF_963921235.1 Mobula hypostoma
TCTCTATTGCACTTATAGAACATGACCTAAAAACTTGCCAGGAGATCTGTTAATAAATAAACCGGAAAGATGAGTATTTTGTTTAGTGAGATGAATTTTATCTTTGACATCTGGCATGTCAACCAATCAGCCCACATGTAAAATCTGTTTATTACCCAGCAAACAAGAACCTTTTATAAAAAAGTGAATGGTGTTTATTCATTACAAAAGAGGCAGAATTATTGATAGTTGAACAAACTCAGGCCCTAACATCTTCATAAAGGTGCAGATAATCTCTGGTTGGAATCAAGAATAAGAATGGATTGAAAGCAGGACAGAATCAGGTGCTGTCTACAGTAGAACATAGCTGTTCCTGGAATGCTGGCAAGGACCTGTGTAATGTGGAAGAAAGCTGTGAATCCCAATTTGAAAACTAAGGTGACAGCTTTTAGATGACTATTCAGAATCTAGTCTTCGGTGCAATTATCCCTTTGTTAGAGGAGTCTGTGAGGATTCAGAAGATTGGGATAGATTATATTGTGTCTTAGAAAGCCTTCATAGTCAGTCCCCATTTTGTGCTTTAGTGTTTATTCTGCTATTATCGCGACACCCAATAATGGCAGCTAAGGATAATGTAATTATTTAATTTCACTGCAACTCTATACAATCAGTAAGGCATTCCTTTTCCTTTCCCATATTAGTTCTTCTTGGTCCATACTTCCATCCATGTCTAAGTAGGTGGGCAGAGGATTTGCCAATGACTCCCCCTAGTGTTCCGAGAGGCTTAGGCAAGAATGGAAAGGACCCCAAATGCTGGCGTATCTGAGACTAGACCTGAGACATAATTTCGAGATTGAAATGAAACAAGGTTCTTGATTAGATGCTAAACGAGAATCCAAACGAGACAGAAATCCAAAAACGCAACTGCAAATTGAACTGAGGTTGAGCTGACGATTGAGCACCGAACCTCAGTTCAGGTGCTCTTTAAATATTAAAATCCCGGTGCCAAAACATGGTCACCAATTAGCGGAGCGGGCCAGAATCCTGAACGGGATCATACCGGCTATCCATACTCTTGAGAATCGGAGCTTCTAAACCCTGGGAGCTGGCACGGTCGGATGCCTACCGCAACATCTAGTGCAGGGGAATAAGCTCTTCTCGAGCTTCCAGCTGGACACAGGTATCGATTTTAACCGACGTTTTGATGACAAGCTCTGCCATCCACATCAGGGATGATGCCTGGGCACATCTAATCCGGTGGTATTTATACCCCTGTCGTCCTTTCCTCCTGATTGGTTAGTCCTCATCCAATCAGGTTTCCACTGTGCCACCTTGTTCTTACTTAGAGCGAGATCTTTATCTTTGCCCAGGCATCATCCCTGATGGAGATGGCAGAGTTTGTCATTGAATTGTCGGTTAAAATTGATACCAGTAGCCTGCTGAAAGCCCAAGAAGAGTTTATACATCACATATGCCAGGAAAGCACTAGATCCTTTTTCCTCTAGAGCAGTGGTTTCCAACTGTTTTTATACAATGGACCAATACTATCAAGCAAGGGGACCGTGGACCCAGGTTGGGAACCCCTGTTCTAGAGATTAGGAGGAAGACATCTTCATTCCTTCTAGGTTAAAAATATTTAGACACATAGGCAAAGTCTCACCATCTTAGAAGCACCTATGGCAGACAAAAACATGATTTCAACATCTCCGACAACAGGCAGCAAGAAGGCGATGCTGGTTGGATTTTTAGAAATTCACTCCTTTTTTATTTGGCTACCAAGTTTTTAATATTCTCAGAATTTCAATGATTTATTCATTATGACATTTCATCTCCACTCAGGGAGAAGTTTCTCAAAATAGGGTCTAATGTGGCAGGAATTCCGAGAGTCTGCAGTTGGCAGTCGGTGCTTCAACTGATCAGCAGGAAGACACAGCCATCAGAACAGAGAGTGAGCTGTTCTGGGTTTGGGAGGTTGTTTAAAAAGAATGCTCCACAAATGAAATTATTTGGGGCAAAGTGGAAACCATACATAAAATGTTTACAATGGGGACCACCATCTTGATTAAGTTCTGCTTTTTCTTTGGTTATCCACTTCAAACACCAATCTCAAAGATCAATGCAACTTGACATCCTACTTGGAGGAGTGAAGGGAATTGCTGCAGGGAAGATGTAATGGGTGTTTCAAAATGGTAATGATGAGGAATGGTCAGCGTAATACAGTTGTCTAAAGAAGGACATGAGAAAATAAGTTCAAAATCCAGATGGAGGAGATTCTTGTACCTTTGAGACCACAGTGCTAGAAAAAGTTTTGCAAGACCAAAGGATTAACTGAATGCAAGCTTTCCCACCCAGTCAACGAACTGCACTTACTCATTTACTTAGCTGTCAGCACATCGAAACATTGGTTGGTAGTTGCTGCAATGGAGGTTTGAAATTAGTTGGACCAGTCCTCTAACTTAAAACTGACCTTCACAATAAAAATGGTGCCAAGCTTACTGTAGCAGCAGCAGCTCAACAAGCCACATCCTGCCAATGGCAATTAATTTCAGGGGATAAAGCCGCTTCATGTCCCAGAATAATTCTAGAATTTATCTCAGTAGCATTTAATATTTTCCAGGATTACTTTCCCAGCTATACTTCAAAAATAAAAGAATGACCTTCATTTATTCCTGAACCAGAGGGATAAGATTTCTTTGTTAATATTATTAGGTAAATCACAGATGCTCTTCTTTACTATTGAATAATCTCCCACTCTAATTTATTTTTTTTCAAGACTTGTAAACTATGAAATTCTTTACCTTTCTCAGCACTTCACTCTTCATGTAACTAAACTGTTTTAAAAACTAATGCTGTTTTTATCTAATCACTACTTCCTTGTTTGCTCTACTTTCCATGTAACTCTTTTCAACCTTGGCAATGTCCTAAAGCATGGTGTTGGTCCTTGGTTTAATATATTAACAATAAAGAAAGGCTTCCATTTACATAAAGTCTTATCACAGCCTACAGAAATATCACAACCTACACAGAGAATTCATTTTTGTGGTTGCTATGGCTATGCAGGCAAACATGGCAGTTAATTTGCACACAGTTAGGTCACTCAAACACCAAAAATAAGTACATTAGTCTGAGAACCACACTGCTCTAAAGCGTGGTGGTACTTTCAATTACATATCAGTGTTATTACAAATACTTACCTTCTACCTCTGTAACATCGCCTGACTCTTCCTTACCCTATCGCTGAAACTTATTGCCTCCAGACTTGACTACTTGAATTCAGCCCTGGCCAGCCTTTCAAATTCAACCCTCAGTAAACGATGCAAAGCTCTGTTAGTCATGCCCTGACACTAAATCCCATATACTAATGATTCCTGTGCTGTTGTCTCACGATAAAAATTGGTTCATCTTTTAAATTCTTATCCATGGCACTGCCTCTCCCCATCTTTAAGCTCCTCCTGTTCTTAAACACTCTTGAGTTACCAATACTCCTCAAATTCTAGCTCCTTGATTCCTCCTGAAATTAATCCCACCTTCATTGGTGGTTAAGACTTCGGCTATCAGGTTCTGAAAATCCGTCAGTAGTTTTTAACAAGCATAGAGGAACCCCTTTGTCTTTCTTAACCTTCTTTAAAATAATCTTTGAAACCTACCTCTTCATTTCCAAAACCTCTAAACTAGCACTCTGTATTGTGGTAGGAACGGTGAGATGAGACAGGAAGAAGTTCAATGAAAAATACAAACAATAGGCAAAAAAAAATTGTTGATAGACTTTGTAATCTGTGGCAAAGGAGGAACGAACACCCAATTCAACCAAATATTTAGCACTTAAGGAGAGAAGCCCAAGAATACTTCAAAAATACAACACAGCAAAGAACGCATGCTCAACCAACCTACATGCTCAACCCATTCTATAGGCTTCTATAGAGAGGCTTTGCTGTGAGCACTATTGCACGTTGTGCAGTACACCAGTACGTACCCAGAGGTCAAGAGAGAATAGTTTGTGGAGTACTCCAAGTCATGCAATACGCTAGAATATTAAGTTACTACCCACTGTGTGAATGGGCACCATGTCTTTCTCATGTCCTGGAAAATGTTCAGATACGTCTGGCCATGGCTGAAGAAGTGGCCTTAATTTCCAATACTGGGGAACATATTTTCTTGAACAGCATGTAGTTACAATCTAGCTTCACATTGTGAAATTGGTCCCTTTATTGCTACTGGCATTAGGCAAGGGATGTGAAAGTAATTGATAACAGCATAAAATTAATGCTCTGTTGTTGTTGAGCTTCTTAAGTTCTAGTCCAGATTGAATAAAATACCCCAAAGCTCTAAACCATCATTTATTCTACTCAGAAAAGAAGGGAAAATACAGTAAAGGAAGCTAACATCAAGACTGTAATGTCTTTCACTATATGTCACTGTCATAAATTATTATTGAGCAAAGGCAGATGTCAGAAAGCCAAAGCAAAAGGCCACCCAGGACTTGCAGAGTAGAGAGAATTATTTGAAATCAGAAGGTAGTGACAAGAGGTTGTCTGCAGAGTGGAGGGAAGAGTGAGGAATGCTGTAATTCCATGGGCCAGGAGGAGTAAATTAGAACTGATAAAAATGTGGTGATTCTTGATACGCTGTCAGTGATGGCAACAGGTGGGAAGATCAAGAGAGGAAGGCCAGAGGGGCACAGTTTATGGACAACCCGCATAACAATGGAAAAAAAGCTTACGAAAGAACAAACAACATCATATCCACATTTCTTATTGAAGTATTTGAAGAGTATGCTTAAAATTGGTCAAAATCTCTAAAGCAGTTTTATTAGAAAGATTATTACAATAAATAGCACATTCTGCTTGACAGGAGGGAGCAGAGATGCAACAGTGGAGTCGGAAAAAGTCTATAACAGATCAGGGAAAGGTCTCTATTGCAGAAGGGAGCCAAATCCCACTGCTACTGCCTCATGAAATCTCTTTCTAAACATTTACTTAAAATCCAGTTCCATTTCCAATCCTAGAAAGCATGTTTAGGAAATTTGAATATAAAGAGAATTCCTACACAAGTTCAAACTTTTTGGTCCAAGAGAGCTTTGCATTGCTGCCAGAATACAAGAGTTTCCCTCCTCTAGCTCAGACAGCTTCTAATTATTAATGACCATAATTTGTCTGTGAGTTTAACATAACCAAGAACACAAGTGTGCATGTATTGTTTGGGGTTTATTAAGGATTCATTTCTGGCTGCGAATATTCCATCTATTTTCTTGATCTGGAGCTGATTCAAGAGGAACTCCTTCTGTAATGTACAGTCTGTCATTCCCTTGGCAGCAACTCTCTGATATCTTCCCATTTATGAAGTTCCCTACTTGAAACACAAATTCTCCCTGAACCTGAAGTCTCTCAGCCTCTTTCCCCCTCACCCCCCCCCCCCATTGTCTCAATTCATCTCCTCACATCATTTCCCATTCTTGCATTTGGACTACCTGGATATAACAAAGACATACTGCCATGGAAAATCACATTGATTATTCACCCAATCCACTTAAATTGAAAGACAGGAATATCTGTCTGATTCACTATTGCAATGCCTACTGAATAATTTTCCTCAATGTACAAAGTCTGGGGTGATTCAATATCTAGACATTGGGGAAAAAAAGCCTTTCGTAATGATTCATGCTTCATACAGAACTGTATTCTGGTATGTTAGCTGAACTCAGCTTTCCTTATTTGTGAGAGCTTGGATAGTTGAAGCCATTGGTGAAATCAGCTTGAGGAAGCATTACAGCTCAGCTGGTTCTGTCCTCACTTCCTGTTCAAACATACACACCATCTGACTTTTCTCTCGATTGTTACTGTGACTCCGATCAACTACCTCACCAAATTCTAACAGCCAGCTGGTGTTTAGCGCACTGGTGGTGAGGCGTGAGGGTGGGGGGGGGGGCACACACTGTCTGGGTCAGCTCGGTGCACATGCCAAACAGTATTTGGTCAAATGTGAATATATGGGAGCTGCCCTATAACCTTGATTGTACCCAGTAAGGAAGAGGCACATTACAGCTGCGGTCCCCAACCAGCAGGCTGCGGACCGGTACCGGGCCGCAAAGCATGTGCTACCGGGCCACGAGGAAACAATATGAGCCAGCTGCACCTTCCCTCATTCCCTGTCAGGGCCACTGTTGAGTCATTACACACGTGAGGTCATTACCCGCGCGTCATCTATGTCAGCGTGGGAAAGAGATCAACTTCTCGAGCTTGCAAATGACGGCGGGCTGAAAAGTATGTTTAACATAACACCTCTGCCGGCATTCTGGATCAAAGTCAAGGCTAAAAATACTGAGATAGCCACAAAAGCACTGAAAACTTTGCTTCCATTTCCAACATACCTCTGCAGTGAAAGCAACAAAAACTAAATTGCAGAATAGACTGGACATAAGGAACCCCCTTCGAGTATCGCTGTCTCCCATCACCCCTCGATGTTGCAGGGAAACAAGCCCAGGGCTCCCACTGATTCAGCAATATTGGTGTGTTGCAATGATTTTATATGTTCATATGGGGAAAATATGTGCTGTGTGTTTAATATCCAAACGTTACTTAAAATGTTATGATGCTATTGACTTATAAGTGACATAGCACGGAAACAGGTGATCTCTGCCCTCCTAGTCCGTGCCAAACGCTACTCTCACCTAGTCCCGCCGACCTGCACTCAGCCCATAACCCGCCATTCCTTTCCTGTCCATGTACCTATCCAATTTTCTTTAAATGATAATATCAAACCTGCCTCTACCACTTCGACTGGAAGTTCATTCAACACTTACTTCAAGCTCCCCTGTCCTCCCCTGATAATTGACATCACTATATTCATGCGAGGAAACTATGCGCTGTGTGTTTAATATTAAATTTGTTAAATAAACCCTTTTAGAAATGAAATTGAGTGTATTAGCCACTTGTCACCTATATTCCGGTTGTTATTAACACCCTCCCCTTCCCTCCCTTCCCCCCCCAACCGAACAGATCGCCAAAAAACGATTTGTAGAAAAAAATTGGCATGTACATGCATGTGCACACAGGTGCCCGCGCAAGGCTTCATGGTCATTGTAGTCTTTCCCGGGGTAAACACAACGTATTTGACTGCTACTCTTGTCCGTTGGCAACCCTAACTGCCCCCCCCACCCCCCCTCCAGTCGGCCAGTCTGCAAGAATATTGTCAATATAAAACCGGTCCGTAGTGCAAAAAATGTTGGGGACCCTGCATTACAGAATATGCTCCTCCAGGCCTAAACATGGGAAGACAATAGGCCCTATGAGTAACAGGAAGCACAGATCTCAAGGTTTCACATCTTAAAAACTCAAATCTTAATCTTAAAGGTTCAAAACAAAATTTCCCAATGTTTACCCTCTAAAATGAGTTAGACCATCCAAGAAAAATAGCAATGGGAGCAGATGAACTGGAGATGGATCTTTGTGATAACTAATTACAGAATATGTCAATGATGGAAGGATTTGTGTAAATCTCCAGTGAAAAATTGGAAAATCCTTGGTTGTACAACTTGTTGGCTTCTGTTCCAGCAATGCAAACACAAAGGCAGTGAGGGTGTGGCCAGGAGACAGGAACTGATAGAGGGAGAAAGCTGAGAGAGGAAAAACAAGGAAAGATTGGATTAGGGACAAACAGAGAGGAAGAAATCCAGATTGAAATGCAGAAACACTGAGGCAAATGGACAAAAGGAAGGGAAATTTAAAAAAGGACAAAACTCAGAGGGCAGAGAAATTGAAGGGAGATTAGAGAAAGTGATTAAGAGAAAAGACGAGAGAAGGGCAAAAGTAAAAGTAAAGAGACAGATGCATAAAATAAAATGTTTGAAATTCACAGCAAATCATGCAGCACTTGTAGAGAGAAAAACAGTTCTTTTTGAGACTGAGACAGACATTTAGACTGTTACAAACTGAAAAACAGAGGAAAAAGCAGATACATAAGAGAGGGCCATAGACATGGGAGAACTGGAGAGATGGACAAGAAAATGAGAAATCATGACAAGGAGAAAGTAAAGACAGAGAGAACCAGAAAACAGCAGAGGGGTGAGGGAAGGGGAGGGGGAAGGGGAAGGGGAGGCAGATGGGGAGGGAGAGAGGAAGGGGGACTATTAAATGCAAGACAACTTTATACTTCTGCTGTACCTAAAGAAAAACAGCTGGAAGGTGTGTACCCTTTGTTTCTGAAAGACAATCTGAATACTGCATATTGAAATATTTATTTGGTATTACCAGATTTAAACACAATTCTAGATGCCAGACGTGTGTTAAATTTTATCACGCAAACAGTGGGCAAGGGCTATAGCAAGCAGTAGACATGCTTTATGGTACCATTGCCATGTTAACCCTGAGGCTTGCCCAGCAACTTTGAACAAAATGCCTTCAGTACAATGTTAACCGATACAGTGGAGCCTGTTTATTATCATTCCTTAATATTCCATGACCTTGTTTTAGGGCACTAAACCAATATTGTTCTATTGCCACGGAATTATTGAACTAGACATCTTTGTTTACAGCTGTTCAGTAAGCCACCTTGGTGCGAAGCACTCTATTGTCCAATGAAACTTTCCAGCCATTCTCTGACAGGCGCAAAGAAATTTGCCTGTTTTTCTCACCTGTTGAGCAATATTTTTGATCCTTAGTTCTTAAACTTACCTCCTTCCTGTACAGTTTTCTTTATTTACTGATAATAAAGGGCTCCACTGTACCTAGGCTCTGAGTGTTTTAAGCATTAAAATGTCTCACCTGTGCCGTGTTCTGTGAATGAAGAACAGAGGAATCAGAGACAACCAGAGACATTTGTCAACAGTCTCTACACAGAGCCAATAATAATCCAAGGTTATCTACCTAATGTCCCGCTCATTGCTGGTAATAATTACATTACTGGATTGAAATGTTAAAAATAACAGACACCGCAGATAGAAAAAGTTAGTACTGGCCTTACCCGGACAATAATTCTTTCTGAGATCTGTGCAGCCACAAGGTGGTTCTGATTCTGGGTCTGAACCTGAAGGGCGACCACCAGCATGAAGTACCTGCCAGGGATTGTGCGAGGAATTCAGGGAGAGGGAGAGATGGTTGAGAGCAAGAGGGAAAGGAGATTGTCAGAGGCATGGACAGAACAGTTTGATAAAGAGGTCAAGAAATGAAGGAGAGAAACGTTTAGAAATGAAAAGGTGAAGGCCAAAGTGAAAGAGGGTTAGACAAAAAGTTGATGGAGGATAAAAGTGAATGAGAAAAGACCAACAAATGAAGAATTAATAAACAATAAGTACAACATGTACAGCAGTAGCATTGCACAGTATTTTTTCCCAGTTAAATGTTTCTGTTACATTTTGTAACTTTAAACTAATTCAAAGGAAGACACGGGAGTCTGAAATGTGATCTCACTTCATGTTTACTTTAAGCCTGTTGTGCACATATCACAAGGTAGTTTCATGACGTATGCAATTCACAAATTTTTACATATAGCCATAATGAATTATATAAACAACAAAGAATGCTTAATCAAACAATAGATTTACAATATTATTCAAATATTACTGAAATTTTAAATACACACAGCACTGCTCCCTGCTTAGCTATAAACTTAATTGAGAATGCAATTCAACTATATACACCATATACTGTATAATACAACTGCTATATACTGGCATCCACAGCATAGTAGATTTTAAATTGTCCCATTCAAGACTGAAGATTTAATCGCCGTGAAGGATTTCTTATTCTTGTGGGATAACGCCTTTCCTGACCAGGGGGATCACTCTGCTTCCTCTTTCTTCATCGACCTTGTGCATCGTGATCTTAGGGAGGTGAATTTAGTTCAGTGGAGTACTCCCTTATCAATCGTTCTATTGCTCCCTTTACGATCTGATCCCTCCTCTTGGTTTTCTCATCCACAACATCATCTAATGAATCCTCTGTTTTCATATCTCCATTGACTCCTTTCTTTTTGGCCTTCCATTCGTCTAGCTGGACTTTAGTCTTTGCATCTATTTTTACAAGCAGCTTTTTGTCTCCCACTTGAAGTTCATGCAATAATCTGAATACATGCAGAGTAGATTCTGGTTCTTTATACTCACAAAAACCGAATGCTTGTAACTTTCCTGAAACTCCTTGAACTCTCTTCCAGCTTAAAACCAAGCCACAATTCACAAGTAACTGCCTAATTAACATATCAGAAGCTTTTTTTGATATGTTGTCTCCAAAAACTAGTGTAGTTTAGATCACTCCTTTCGTCACTTTCACAATTTCTCTAAGCAGCAAGTTCCTTCTTTGGTCCAATATGCTTTCCAACCAGAGGCAAAGAGGAAGGTACCAATATCTACTTGCCCTCTGTTGGACAACAGTTCATGGTGTACAGCATGGAGACGGTTGTGGCATCATCCAGTTGACTCTATTGCTGGGGATGTGGCATGCAAATACTGGATGAATCTCCAACCAAGTTGTAGTTGCCTCAGCCAATCATGACTCCACAATGCTGGCCCTCCTGCTTTTACCACATACAAGCCCAATGTGGCTTGTTGGTTGTTGTATTTCACTGTTACAAATGTCATTTCCACAGGAGTTAGTTTTTCTCCAGTATAAGTTCTCAGTTGAATATCTGCAGGCTTCAGTTAGGTTTCTTTGAAATGCTATTCAAACTCATTTTGTGGAATGACTGAAACAGCCAAGCCAGTGTCCAATTCCATTTTAATTAATTTGCTGTTCACTCCTGGCATAGGCCATATTGCTTGTCTATTGTTAATTTTCATACCATAAATCTCGAGGCTACGCAGTCCTGTGTCACTTTCATCATTATCAGATTTTCATCAACAGTGTGCAGAGTGGTGCTCTTTTTGAAACTGCAACTTGACTTTTCATCTTTCTCTCTTTTTTTGTGAAGTCCATTTATTTTTTTCTGCTTGACATGTTCTTTGTATGTGTCCTACTTTGTTGCATTTTTTGCAAGTTTTGCCTTTAAATCTGCATTGGTCTGGTGTATGTGAGCCCTTGCCACAACACCATCTATTCAGCCAGACCGGTTTCTGTTTAGATGCTGTCATTTTGTTTACTATCTCTTTCATTCCTGACTGCAACTCAATTGCATCTGTCTGTTGTTTCCATTGATACAGCTATTTCAACTGCTCCTTTAAATGTGTGCTTCAGTTAGGAGCCATTTTTGAATGCTTTCTTGTAAAATTCTACAAACCAAATGATCTCTCAGTGCATCATTAAGCCCATTTCTGAACTGACAATGCTCATAATCCCTTCAAATCAGCCATATATGCTGAAATGAACTCCCCTTTCTTTTGATTCCACTTATGAAACCTAAAGTGTTCTGCAATCAACAATGGCATCAGTTCTAAATATTCCTGCATTACTATCATAATATAAGCAAAGCTCATTTCTGCTGGTTTGTTTGGAGCAGTCAAACTTCAAAGCAAACTGTATGCCTTTAAACCAAATGCACTCAGCAAAATTGGTTTTCATTTCTCATTGCCTCAACTGTTGAATTAGCGCTGTATACATGAGCCAGTTACCCATTGTGTAATCAAATGCATCAATCTTTTTGATGTAGCCAGCTATTTCTGCTTTTATATATGACTACTATCACCTGGTACTCACTGTTTATGAACCTACGAATCCTGTTTACTGCCTTTATTAAAACTTGATTGTGTTTTCCCTTCTGAAGAAGAAATGCTGTGCTGCTTTTTTTTTAACTCGACGTTCCTTGCTGCACTTCAACAGGTCAGTAGCTGTCTTGGATTCATTTTAAAAATACCTCGTTCCATTGCTGTGTTTTGTAACATTGAACTAATTCCAAGGAAGACATGGGAATCCAAAATGTAATTCTTATTTCATGTTTACTTTAAGCAAGGCCCGCACATATCAAGTAGTGGCATCATGACATAAGCAATTCATGTATTTTTACATATAACCATAATGAATTGTATAAACAACTAAGTATGCTTAAACAAACAATATATTTACAAGAGTACTTAAATACACAACAGTTTCTTTCCTGCAAAATGCAGTCAATTAATGGAAAAGATTTAATTAAGAGGTTTTGTTATAAAGGAACTTTCTGCCTGTCTAATTGAAGGTATTTCTTTTGAGAGTAACAGAGTAGTTTCAGAGAATGCAGGTTATTTTGTTTGTAGAATTTTCAGAAAGCACTTGAGAAGGCTACAAATAAAAAGATGCTTTCAAAAGTTGCGGCCTAGTGAACAGATGGAGGGAGGGGTGGGCTCCATGGCAACATGATAAGAAATGGACACAAGAGCAGGGTTTTTTTTAATCCTACAGGAGAGTGGACAGTGTGTTCTCTGGAGGCCACTGGATTTATCTATGTAGCTTTAATATTAATTGGTGATTTGGATATGGGTGTTCAGGGAAAAACGTCAAAATTTACACAGGACACCATATTTGGCAGTTTGTAAGGAAGTTGTAAAGAAGATACTCATACACAGGTAAAGGACATATGTAGATGGGCTGGCATATATGGCAGGTAAGTGGCAGTTGAGATTGAATGCAACAAAATATGAAATGATCCACTTTGACAGAAGGAACAAGGAAAGACAATTTAGTCTGAAGGTTCAGCACATTTCTAGCAAGTGTGCAGAAACAAGGAACTGTATGTACATCAATTCAAATCAATTTTATTGTCATTTAACTATATACATGTATACCACCAAATGAGACAACATTTCCTCAGACCAGGGTGTAAAGTGCAGTAATACACATAATACATGTATAACACACAATAACTTAGGAAAGTAAGGAGTAAATCTACAATTGAATTATACATAGATAAGTAAAGTGCATAAGTTAAATATAGTAGGGTATAACACAAGTTATGCAGTAACACTTCAATTGCGATGCAGCAAGGAGCTCAGAAGCCAAATAGCCTGAGGGAAGAAACTGTTTCCCATCCTGACCATTCTTGTCTTTATGCATCGGAGTCTCCTGCCTGATGGTAGAATGTCAAACAGGATGGGTGGGGTCCTTGATAATACTAAGGGCCCTGCGTATGCAGCGCTCCTGATAAATGACCCCGATGGATGGTAGGGAGACCCCTATGATCCCCTTGGCCATTCTCACAGTCATTTGTAGAGACTTCCAGTCCGATACTCATGCCCCATACCAGATGGAGATACAGCCTGTCAAGATGCTCTCAATGGTGTTGCTCTAAATTTCAGTTAAGATGGGCGGGCCTCGCTCGCCCCAATCTCCTCAGGAGGTGGAGGTGCTGCTGTGCTGCCTTATTCACGGGACCAGGTAAGATCGTCTGTGATGTGAACTCCCAGGAATTTCGTGCACTTAATTCTCTTTATGGAGGAGCCATGTATGCGCAGAGGGGGATGGTTCGTATACACCTTTCTAAAACCCACATCATTTCTTTGGTTTTGTCCATGTTCAGACTTAGTTTGTTGTTCTTACCAAAGTCCAGCAGCCACTCCACTTCCTCCCTGTACTTGGACTCATCATTGTTGTTGATGAGGCCAACCACTGTTGTGTCACCCGCAAGCTTGATGATACAATTTGAACTGAATCCTGGGACACAGTTACATGTCAGCTGTGTGAACAGCAGCAGCCTTGGCGCGCAGTCCAAGGAGCGTCAGTGCTCAGCGTTATGGGACTAGAGACTTTGCTGCCCACATGGACTGACTGTGACCTTTCTGTTCCAAGTCCAGGATCCAGTCACAGAGGGAGGTGATGAGACCCAGCGAGGACGGGTATGACAGTGTTGAACACCAAACTAAGGTCTATAAACAGCAACCTGGCATACGAGACCCCATTTTCCAGGTGGGACAGGACAAACTGGAGAGCAGTGGTTCGATTTGAGCAGGTGAAAGTAAATCTATGAGGCTGGAAACACATATTGAGAAAGTGATTAAAACAACAAAAGGGCTTCATAAATTCAGGCTTTGAGTTCAAAAGCAGGACAGTACAGAAGAGATTCACTATATTAGTTCCACAATTTCAGCCATAAAGCTGAATCCACTGAGAAGTTCAGAGAAAATTTATAGATATATAGAAAATCACAGCTGATTTACATAGGGTAAATTGGGAGAAATTGTTTCCATTTGTGCCTTGAGATTAAGTTTATATAGTTGAAAGTTGTGAAGAAATCAATAGGTTGGTTGTACTTTGGACTTCATGAGAATATTAAAGATACGATCAGTGGCCACTTTATTAGGTACACCTAAAGATTTGCTTGTAATATCTAATCAGCCAATCATGTAGCAGCAACTCAATGCATTAAAGCATGCAGACATGGTCAAGAGTTTCATTTATTGTTTAGATCAAATATCCGAATGGGGAAGAAGAGTGATCCAAGTGACTTTGACCATAGAATGATTGTTGGTGGCAGACGGGGTGGTTGGAATATCTTAGAAACTGCTGACCTCCTGGGATTTTCAACACAATCTCCAGCACGGTGTAAAAAAAAATGAAACCATCCAGTGAGGGACAGTTCTGTGGGCAACAATGCCTTGCTAATGAGAGAGGTCCGAGGAGAATGGCCAGAGTGGTTCAAGCTGACAGGAAGGTGACTAACTCAAATAAACATGTGTTACAACAGTGGTGTGCAGAAGAACATCTCTGAATGCAAAACGTTTCGAACTTTGATAGGGATGGGCTATAGCAGCAGAAGACCACAAACATACACATGGTGGCAAGTTTATTAGGTACTGGAGATACCTAATAAAGTGGCCATTGAGTGTACATGTAAATTAAAGCTCTTTGTTCATCTGTGAGCCAGTTTAACTTTAGCATTCCTTCATGATAATCATCACAGACAAGATTGAATTTCCTTTCACTCACCATACTATCCCTGGATAGTGATCAGGCATAGGAATAAGGATGCTATTTGGTGATACTGCACCACAATTTGAATACGTAGACCCGAACCAAATCGTTAGTAAAAGATGGTAGCCTATTAAAGTTTTCAGGGGTACAATAGGACATAGTAACTGTCCTCACCTTTGGTCTGGATTGGGTTTGCCCTTCTTTCTCATGTTGTTGGCTGTTGTTTCGCTGAAATGTAACCTTCCAACTGTGACTTTTGTGACCTGATCAGAAGGGATGTTAATTCTGTAGGAACCAAAGATATTTATCAACTTTCTCTATCACACATCATCCTTCAGTACCTATCAGTAACACTATATTTTCAGCTAAGTACAAATTCAGTCTCTTATATAGAATCTTACAATGTCTGCATATATCCCACAATCTGTACGTCTCAAAAGTCTTAAGTAGCCATTAACTTTGCTGTACATTTTTAATGAACTCATTTCCCTGCCTATCTTTCAAGTTCACTGAACCCTACATAAGTTTTACAATTGCTATTTAAATATGATATCTTTATCTTACTATTTGTCACCCAATTTATTACACCGAATTCAAAATGCTGGAAATAGTCAGCAAGTTAAACAGTATCAACTTGAACAATTAACTCTATTTCTCACTCCACAGTTGTTGCCAAACCTGATTAGAATTTCCAGCATTTTTTTGTTTTTACTTCTACTTCTGGCATCTGTGACATTTTGCTATTGGACTTTAACATACACCTTGTGTCCCTTACACCACCTTCATATTTACAGAAAACAAGCCAAGTTATTACTGCTTGCACTTAATTTCTTTCCAAATTTTCATACTTACCTGAATAAACTTAAGAAGCCCATAGTCAGTGACGGACAGAATACAACTAAAGAAAAGGCTTGGAGTTTCTTTGCTCCTTATCCCTCCCACACACACACATCTCTCTCTCTCTCTCTCTCTCTCTCTCTCTCTCTCTCTCTCTATATATATATATATATATATATATAGATAGATAGATATATACATATGTGTGTGTGTGTGTGTATATATATACACATACATACATACATATACACACACAACACACACACACACACATCAACATTCCAAGTACAATGCTTGATGAAAGAACCAGGAGAGTTTACCACTTGTATTCAAATAGTTCCAATTTCATCAACAGTTCATGCAAAAGATACAACTTTTAGGTACAGCTTAAACATATGGTGAGCTAAAAGTTTTGTATTGGGCTTGATAGTCAAATACTGTGACTGAGTAAACGGATGTCTTGAAGTATACTTGAAAGCGGCCTCCAGTGACTGGGTAGTTTGATTCCTAAGGAACACAATAACACCTGTATGGGTTGTACTCACGTGACAGGATTGAAGGGCCTCTTGCTGCGGTCTGACTGTGACTGCTCAATATTGATGCTCTGGTTCATTGCCTCCAACTACCAAATAAAAGAATAAAAAGATCAGCAAAATACAGGACATTCCCTACTCTTGTTATCATTTTACTGTTCTCCGAAATACATCACAATTCTACTCAGAGTGTAAAGTCAGAAATGTATTTGAAAAGGTGCCAAGATGACTGTCCTCTTTGCCTTCAAGGAGAAATGGTTCCAATGGGATTCCTAAAGGTTGATTTGTAAAATAATTAATAAATAGTCTATCTTTCATTTTTCATAAGAAACAATTAAGGCAGTTTGCAATGGCCAATGAGTAGCACAATTACCTCTGTTTCCTGAGAATGTGAATTGAAATTAGAGGACTCATTTGATATCAACTGAAAACATCTTCCCTGTGCCTGAAGACAGGGCATATTTTTTGACATCTACATCTAACCTAACACACATACACTTGGATGCTGTGGAGCTCAGATCAGGTGGCCAGTTTGTACAATGAAGCCATACAGTCAGATTGAGGAAGCTCTTCCAGTGCAACTTGCATTCTTCAAGCTATTTGCAGGCAATCAGCTACATCGCTGCCCACAGTTCTGAACCTTATTGTATTTATTTATGAGAAAGCCAGTCCAGCATCATCACAACTTCAGCCTGAGAACGTAGAAATTTTTTATTCTCCAATCTTCAATGATTTAGAAGCAGCTTCTTCCCCTCCGTCATCAGATTTCTGAGCGGTCCATGAATCTATGAAGACTAACTCTTCACATTTTTTGGCATTATTTACTTATTTTTGTAACTTACAGAATTTTGTTTTTACACCATACAACAAAGTTCACGACATGTGTCAGTAATAAGTTGATGGAGAAGATCCTAAGAGGCAGGATTTATGAATATTTGGAGAGGTATAATATGATTAGGAATAGTCAGCATGGCTCTGTCAAAGGCTGGTCGTGCCTTACAAGCCTGATTCAATTTTTTGAGGATGTGACTAATCACATTGATGAAGGTAGAGCAGTAGATATAGTGTATATGGATTTCAGCAAGGCATTTGATAAGGTACCCCATGCAAGGCTTATTGAGAAAGTAAGGAGGCATGGGATCCAAGGGGACCTTGCTTTGTGGATCTGGAACTGGCTTGCCCACAGAAGGTGAAGAGCGGTTGTAGATGGGTCATATTCTGCATGGAGGTCAGTCACCAGTGGTGTGCCTCAGGGATCTGTTCTGGGACCCCTACTCTTTGTGATTTTTATAAATGACCTGGATGAGGAAGTGGAGAATGGGTTGGTAAGTTTGCTGATGATACAAAGGTTGGGGGTGTTGTGGATAGTGTGGAAGGCTGTCAGAGGTTACAGCAGGACATTGGTAGAATGCAAAACTGGGCTGAGAAGTGGTAGATGGAGTTCAACCCAGATAAGTGTGAGATGGTTCATTTTGGTAGGTCAAATATCATGGCAGAATATAGTATTAATGGTAAGACTCTTGGCAATGTGGAGGATCAGAGGGATCTTGGGGTCCGAGCCCATAGGGCACTCAAGGCTGCTGTGCAGGTTGACTCTGTGGTTAAGAAAGCATATGGTGAATTGGCCTTCATCAATCGTGGGATTGAGTTTAGGAGTCGAGAGGTAATGTTACAGCTATATAGGACCCTGGTCACACCCCACTTGGACTACTGTGTTCAGTTCTGGTCGCCTCACTACAGGAAGGATGTGGAAACAATAGAAAGGGTGCAGAGGAGATTTACAAGGATGTTGCCTGCATTGAGAAGCATGCCTTATGAGAATAGGTTGAGTGAACTTGGCCTTTTTTCCTTGGAGCAAAAGAGGAGGCGAGGTGACCTGATAGAGGTGTATAAGATGATGAGAGGCATTGATCGTGTGGATAGTCAGAGGCTTTTTCCCAGGGCTGAAATGGCTAGCACGAGAGGGCAAAGCTTTAAGGTGCTTGGAAGTAGGTACAGAGGGGATGTCGGGGTAAGTTTTTTTACACAGAGAGTGGTTACGGCGTGGAATGGGCTGCCGGCAACGGTGGTGGAGGCAGCTACAATAGGGTCTTTTAAGAGACTCCTGGACAGATACATGGAGCACAGAAAAGCGGCGGGCTATGGGTAACCCTAGGTAATTTCTAAGGTAAGGACATGTTTGGCACAGCTTTGTGGGCCGAAAGGCCTGTATTTTGCTGTAGGTTTTCTATGTTTCTATGTTTTTATAATAACTAACTTTGAGCTAAACCTTACAGGTGTATTTGGCTTCCATCAGCCTGACATTAGGTAGCCAGGATCCAGTTCAAGTCTGTTCCAGACTGAGGAGAGTACTCTGCCAGTTGTAATGGCCTACTTTAGTTAAACTTCTCCAGTTAAATTTGAAATCTCAATTTTCTCTCAGCTCTTCCTTAAACATTTGATTTGCTCCACAACTGGTGCACTATAGTTGCACTCTCTTGTGTACAAAGCACACTGCTTATCTAGGTTTCTAAGAATGCATCTTCTAAATCCGCTAGCATGTAAATATGTAATTGCAGCAGGTACATGGGAGAAAGATGTTACCATTTATCATTCTCAATGGGACAAAGTCATGTAACTTCCCGCATGACTACTTTGTGCAGGACCCTTCAGTATGTGGAGGGCAATCATTCAATGGGTGGCTCACCACCACCTTTCGAAGGATATGCAATAAATGCTAGGCCTTCTTGATGGCATCCAGATCGAACAAACAAGAAAAGGTACCTATGTGGGCAATAGAATGATATCACATTGATTTAGTGAAAGTGCAGAAGTAGCTGGAAGGTGGATATTACAAACCTCCCACCATCTGGCCTTTAATTAGATGCCATCTTGCTTTATTTTCATTTAATTGCTAAGCTCATAATATTCAACAGTAGCCAGCTAGCAACTCCTCTGTCATGAAAAGTATACTTGACTGGACCGTTACCAAATCTGGGCGACTACATATCGAAGCTAATTTTTCTTCCATACATTGGTAAAATTGGCAAAGGAGAAAAAGATACATCCAAGGACTAAAACATAGCTGGTACAAAAGCCAGCCTACTCCACTCCACCCCCAGCATCAAGTCTCACCAACCTTTACTCCGTGCAACTTCAGGAAGAAGAAATCAATTGGTTTGAGCCCCTCGGGAGTTTTCACATATTTGGGGTCACCCATCATGCCGACATAAACAGTGACCTGGAAGTGGTTCTTCTTTTGGCAAACAAAAGCATCATCAGGCACAGAGAAGTTAAAGCCTTTGTCAGCATCTACTCTGTAGCTAGGATTGGGTCTGTAAAAGAAGGGATAAAATTCAGAAGAGAAACTACTATCAGCTTATATGCAATCACAGGCATTTAATCATGATTTCCATTATAAAATCTATTTTCCAAAAAAAGGACTGGAATTTTCACTTTCTGTACTGTATGAATTAGAAGAGACCTCAAAGTTTTGTCAAGCAGTGGATTTTCAAAAAGCTACACAATGGTAGACGGATGTACAAATTCAAAGGGAGTTAGGGAGGAAGAGGACACAAGACTAATTGTGAGGGAGATATATCTAGAGAGATTTAGATGACCAAAGAGGGAACTCAATTCAGTATCAGAGGAAGGCAAGACTATGGGAGCTGTATGAAGATAAGGCAGAGATGATTCATTCAATGCACCATGACAATAGGAATCGCTCTAGGGCTGTGGCAAACCGAACAAAATCATTAAGACTTCTGAGATCTGCACTAATGCATGACTATCTGACAATAGCCAATTATATAGGAATGTTGGGTTTTAACTTTGCCAGAATATTTAGCTCAAATCAGGTGGGTTGTGTTCATGTTGTCCAAACTCATTTCCTTATCCATCTTAGAGCAGTCAGTTTTGTATTTTGACATGGGTTCTCTGCATCTGATCAATCGGGGGGGGAAAATTACAATTGTTGGGATTAGCTCAAGTCTTATTGTATACCTAAACCAACCACAGTTTTAAACAACTGAGAGGTTTCAAAGGTTATGGAGAAACGGTCAAATTAACAAAAGGATGTAAAAGTTATTTGTGGGATTTGCATTCGATATTGCAATGCTTCACCATTATCAGTCCTTCCAGCTGGAGAGAATTAAATCTCTCAAGTTCCGGGTGCATCCTTTTCTGCCAATTATTTATTAATATGTCCTGGATACAATAACTGAAGGCCCATGCTCCATACACCAGCTAATGAATTTTTAAAGTTCTGATGTGTAACCTACCCTTCTTTGTGAATAGCAACTCAGAACATGTCTCTCACTAATTTGATGTGTGAGTTAGTAAATGGTGCTTCATATCAGATTAAACAAAATTTTCCTAGTTTCAGTAAGAGGCTGATCTATGAAACCAGATTTACAACTGGGCAGCAAGCTGAAGTACACCTACCGCATGAAAATAATGTGGAAGAAAAGACTTATAATTTACTCACAGCTTCTCACCAGCACAATGATTCTCGTCTCTTATAGCTAGCCTCCTTCATCGCCCCCACCTTTTTACTCTCGCTCTTTCCCCCTTCCATTTCAGTCCCGATGAAGGGTCTCAGCCCAAAAACGTCGACTATTAATTCATTTCCAGAGATGTTGCCTGACCTGCTGCTGAATTCCTCCAGCATTTTGTGTGTGTTCCTTTGGATTTCCAACGTCTGCAGAATTTTTCATGTTTATGATTTTTGTCTGTCTCTCTTTTAGCAATATATCCAGTTTAGCCCAGAATCTCGGTGAAGTGTCTGTGCGTAAATTCCTGGCTCTTGATTTGTACTTTTCCACTAAAGATCGTTGAAACCAATGTGGAAGCAAGGCACAGTGCCTGCTCTGAAATAGTATTGGATTGACTGCAGAAATGAATTCCATCTTTAAAAGATCTAGAGTCCTGACCTTTGTAAACCATAAATGATATCTCTGAGTCAACGTGAGTAAGTAATCAGGATCTAGTTTCCTTCCTCTTGCTGAGCGTGAGGATCCTGTGACCAAGATGAGCTTTATGGATCACCATGGCTCAGTCTTTAAGTCAAAACTGTATTATAAAGATATCCAGTTTTACTGGCAGATGTTGTGCAGATCAAAAGCAGTCTGTGGTGACATTCAGTGATGTATGGGTTACAGTAAATTAGAAAGGCTCTAAGATGCCCCTGTGCAGTTTCACAATGAGCAGCTGCCAAATTAATAGATGGATCTTTTTACCTTATTCTGTGTAATTTTGTGGTATTCTTTCCTGCTGTTTATGCACTAAAGTGAAATGGGAATGTAACCTCAAATCTCCGGACATGAATCTCCTTTGATGCTGCATCCTCTAAAGCAGTCACCCCAAAGCTTCATCACTTTCACTAGGGAAAACCCTAACCTTGCCACTACCAATCATTTATGAGCAATCTGAATGAACGGTCAATTCTATTCCTGACCAGCCAAATCCGTTTCACATCCAGCATAAACCAAGTACATGTCTTATACAAGGAGAAACACTCACAAGTTTGAGTTAAAGATTGGAGCTTAATGCTATGAGTTTGAGGTCTACTCTCAGTTTTGGGTAGGAGAGTGGGTAATGGACAGAGGTGAGGAATTGCTTAAAGTAGAAGAGTTAAAATAATTAAGATGCAATTGCTTGTCAGTTTGTGAATAAACCATATATAGAGTAATTGACAATACTATTGAGAGTGATACAACACCCACAAAAATGCAAGGAATGTAACTACAGCAGGTTCATGACTAGTTGCTAGGAAACTAAACTCAATATTCCCCACATTAGCCAAGAGATCACAACTCCAATGGGAATGTTTAAAATCACATTTAAACACACGTCAGCAACAGACAGCTCTGAGCATGTGTTTTCTGTCAATCAGCAACAGAACAGAATTCCAACCCCTAGAAAAATACAGCTAGGTCATCAAATAGTTCCCTGGAAGGGGCCACATTCAGCATTGACCCACACCCAGGAATTTACATTCACCCATTTGTCATACTGGATATTTCCATTCACTCTATGAATGGCTTTCTCTTCGTCTTATTTCAATATTGATTGCAGCTTTCAACCCTTCAACTCAGAATCTTCTTAAAATTCATCCTGACCCTGAGCAGAATTAGATTATCCTGAGTTTGTGTGGCTGCTGCTGAAGGCCTGTGGCTGTTTCTGGCAATCGAGTGGCATGGTAGTGTAGTGGTTAGCACAACGCTTTACAGTACCAGCAACTCAGATTCAATTCCCGCCGCTGTCTCTAAGGAGTTTGTACGTTCTCCTCGTGACCGTGTGGGTTTCCTCCGGGTGCTCTGGTTTCCTCCCACATTCCAAAGACATATTTGTTGGTAGGTTAATTGGTCATTGTAACAACTGTCTGGTGATTAAGCTAGGGTTAAATTGGGGTTACTACGTCGCGCAGTTCAAAGGGATGGAAGAGACTACTCTGCATTGTATCTCAACAAATAAATAAATAAATTCTGGTTACCAGACTTTTGGAGGCAGAACAAAGTCAAGATGGTGCTAAACAGCAACTCTTCTGCTTGCATCTTTGGAAACAGCCTTATTTCTACCTTTGATATCACTTCTTTTCCTTTTCAAGGTTCTTTTGAAGACCCTGACCTGGAGTTACATTCTGACTTTGGTTCTTTGTGGGAATGGGACCTGCTCTCAGGGCTTCACGACTGGCTGCTTTTCAATATCCCAAGGGGGACTAGCTCGCCTTCAGGGTGCCGGATCATCGTGGCTCTGGGGACGTGCTGATTCTAGTCCGGTGCCCCTGACGGAAGCGTCGTGGGAGATCACGGAACATCAGCAGCAGCGGGTTAGCTGCCGGTGGATGTGTGTCCAGAGAGCTGCGCCTTTCTGGGACCAACTCTCCGGGCGCAGAGCTCGGAAAAAGCGACGCAACAGACGCTTTACGTCCTAAATCAGTGAGTTGTTTGTCATGTCTCCCCTCTCGCTGTGAAATGGGGACATCTCTTTTCCCCTTATTAGGGCGAGGGCCTGTGGTACGTCGACTTACTGGGTGAATGAGTAGTTTCTGGGGTACTGCAAGTCTGTGTCTTTATTAATGCTTTGCTGCACACCTGACTGCTCGGTGGGGGGTGCCTATGCCTTCTTTTGCTGGTGGGGTTGGGGATGGTGTGTCATTGTCTTGTTGCTGCTTGTGAGGGGAAGGAAAAATTTGGCGGGGCTTTGGGGTTCTAACATTTTAACTGTCATTCATTCTTTGGGGCAGTCCTCTGTTTTCATGGATGTTTGCAAAGAAAAAGAATTTCAGGATGTTTATTGTATACATTTCTCTGACATTAAATGTACCTATTGAAACCTATTGAGGTTTTGTGCAGCTTGCCTGCATCTTTAGATCAGCTCCTGTGCATGTTCTGTGCACACAGCTCTAAGGAAAGAATTCAGTTTCCTCTATTCCAGCATTATATGGCTTTGTTATATCTTCATGCATGAACACAGTGAGCGTGTATAAAGCAGCAAGTGAACTGTCAGCCTGACCCAAGCATTCTCTTAGCCTTGATGCTATTGCAAATGTTCCATGAGTTCAGCTACAGCACAGAAAACTGTTGTACTTCTGGTTAAAAAAATCTTTCTCAATCATCTTTTGCTGAGTCACAAACAAGAGAAAATCTGCAGATGCTGGAAATTCTTCTTACTCTAACTTCTCATCTTTCTTCCCAGTCCTGATGAAGGGTCTTGGCCTGAAACGTTGACTGTTTACTCTTTTCCACAGACGCTGCCCGGCCTGGTGAATTCTTCCAACATTTTGTGTGTGTTGTTTGAAAATCTGCAGATGCTGGAAATCAACGCACAATTTCCACCCTTTCCTTAAATTTACCAGGTCCATTTCCGACACTCCCTCCTCGTTCTCCATCTCTCTGTTTCTATCTCTGGAGAAAATTTTTCCACTGATATCTTTTATAAACCCACCCATTCTCATAGCTACCTGGACAATACCTCTTCCCACCCTGTCACTCATAAAAATGCCATCCCCTTCTCTGAAAACCTCTGTCTCCGCCGCATCTGCTCTCAGGATGAGGCTTTTCATTCTAGAATGAAGATGTCTTTCTTTTTCAAAGAAAGGGGTTTCCCTTCCTCCACTAGTAACTCTGCCCTCATCTACATCGCCTCCATTTTACACAAGTCTGCCCTTACCCCATCCACCGACCACCCTACCAAGGATAGGTTTCCTCTTTCCTCACCTACCATCCCACCAGACTCTGTGTTCAGCACATAATTCTCCGTGACTTCTGCCATCTCTAGTGGGATCCCACCACCAAGCACATCTTTCCCTCCCCCCAAACTTTTCACTTTCTGCATGGATCACTCCCTATGCAACTCCCTTGTCCATTCATCCCTCCCCACCGAACTCCTTCTCGATACTTGTCCTTGCAAGCAGAACAAGGGCCACACCTGCCCCGACACCTACTCCCTCACTACCATTCAGGGCCCTGAAGAGTCCTTCCAGGTGAGGCGACACTTCACCTGTGAATCCATTGGGGTCATGTACTATGTACAGTGCTCCCGATATGGCCTGTATACAGGTTTCCCCGCCATCCGAAGGTAGACTGTTCCTATGAAACAGTTCGTAAGCCGAAATGTCGTAAAGCGAAGAAGCAATTACCATTTATTTATATGGGAAAAGTTTGTGAGCGTTCGCACACCCAAAAACAACCTACCAAATCATGCCAAATTACACATAAAAACTAAAATAACAGTAACATATAGTAAAAGCAGGAATGCTATGATAAATACACAGCCTATATGAAGTAGAAATACTTTTCCACAATCACTACCGCACTGTTCTTCGTAGCGAAAATCTCGCGCAAGTGCCGTCAGCAGAAAATCTCACGCAAGCGCTGTTGGCAAAAATACTCTCTCCAGTAACCTTTAAGCTATGAAGCTGCCAAATTATACTAAGTAACACGTAAAAATACACAGCCTATATAAAGTAGAAATAATGTATGTACAGTGTAGTATCACTTACCGCAATTGGTTCAGCGCCGAGCACACTGATGATGGTGTGTTAGACTGGGTCATTGCAGGTTGGGTGGTGCAGTGGCCCCCACCCTCCAGGCTGCCGACAGATACTGAACCGCAAAGCATGCAGGGGTACAGCGGTAGCCGGAAGGCACCCAGCACATCTTGAAGAAAAAAGCCAAAATAAACATGCTAATTAATTAGGTGCCGCCCGGCACGTAATTGTCGGCCCAGATCAGTGCCGATTTCCGTCTCTGATCTGGGCCGACGATTACATGTCAGGCGGCACCTAATTAATTAGCATGTTTATTTCAGCTTTTTTCTTAAAGATGTGCTGTGTGCCTCCTGGCTACCACTGCATTCTCCGTGAATTGCAGGGTGGTGGGATATTGGGGAGTCATCCCGTCGTCTGTTTCCATTAGAACAGGCAGCTCATCTTCTCCTATGACTGCCTGCCTCGATGTTGAAGGTCGAGGTTCGTCATCTGCTGTGGCTGATGCGGAAGGCTTGTTTGACTGCTGAGCCTCGCGCATTTTTCTATCATACAGTTCTTTGTAAGGTCTCAAACCATCCTGCAAATATCCCCTAAACCTATGTACCCTTTCAAAATTAAAGTCGTACTTTATCATTGCAGTGAAAATCTCACGCAGTTGCTTCACGTTCAGTTCCTGGACGACTTCACTTTCGGTCCATTCACTACTGCATTCAGTTTCAATTCTTATCTTTTCCTCTTCCAATTGCATCAGCTCTTCATCTATCAGTTCTTGGTCATGGGATGCCAAAACCTCTTCAGCCTCATGTTCGTCAGCTTCCACAAGCCAAACTCACTGAGTCCTTACTTCGTTCACCACGACCGAAACGCTTAATTATATCTAGTTTTACGCTAAGTATAACACCCTTACGAGCTCTTTTTGGCTTTTCTGATACCTTAGAACTCACCTTGCTAATGGCTGCTCAGTGCAACGTGTTTAAGCAATGCTGGCTAGAATGCCATTCCAAATCCGGGGGAGAGCGGCTGCTCGGGGTGCGCGCTGCCTTTTATTGCATGCTAATTTTTTCGCATGCTGATTTTCCCCGCGCGCTGCTTTTTTCTCGTAACAGTGAAAACACCTTCTGAAAGCGAAAACAGGGTACTAATGTAGGTCTTTCGTAACAGTGAGGTTTCGTAAAGCGAACGTTCGAAAAGCAGGGGACACCTGTATCGGTGAGACCCAACGTAGTTTGGGGGACTATTTTGCCGAGCACCTACGCTTTGTCCGCCAGAAAAAGCATGATCTCCTGGTGGCCACCCATTTTAATTCTACTTCTCATTCTCATCCCAACGTATCTGATCATGGCTTCCTCTACTGCTGTGATGAGCCACACTCAGGTTGGAGGAGCAACACCATATATTCTGTCTGGGAAGCCTCTAACCTGATGGCATGAATATCGATTTCTCGCACCCAGTAAATGCCCCCTCCCTTCTCCTTCACCATTCCCATTTCCCTCTCTTACCTTATCTACTTAGCTGACCAACACCTCCCTCTGGTGCTCCACCCCCTTCCCTTTCTTCCATGGCTTTCTGTCCTCTCCTCTCAGATTCCCCCTTCTCCAGCCCTTTACTTCCTCCCCCCTCCCAGTTTCACCTATCCCCTACTACCTTGTACTTCTTCCTCCCCTCCCACCTTCTTACTCAGAATTCTCACCCCTTTTTCCTACTCCTGATGAGGGGTCTCGGCCCAAAGCATCAACTGTTAACTCTTTTCCGTTGATGCTGACTGCTCTGCTGAGCTCCTCCAGCGTTTTGTATGTAAATCTTTTGTGTGTAGTAAACTTTAATCAATGTCTCTGACAGCAACAAAGAGCAGCTGCATGGAACCTCTGAGCAACAATTTCAACAAGATCATTCAGTCCTTACCGTGCTGGGGTCTAAGACCGCGGAACTCTTATACTGAACAAGAAAGGTGGAGAGGCAGAGAAAGGAGAAATAAAAGGAGGAAGAAAGGAAGAGAAAAGGAAAAAAGGACAGTGTAAACAAAGGATAGGAGAAAAAGATGAGAGACAACAGATAAAGAGAGATATTAGTGGTAGAAAAATAAAGGTTGAAAGATAGAGAGCAAGAATGAAGGAAGTTATTAACAATCAGTTTTGCTTCAATCAGCAGGGGTATCTGCAGTAACAAGTAGTAAAGCTGATGATAATACATTTTAATAAACTTTACCCACAGAGACATCTGACCTTTCACTATTACCCTGGATTCAACACTGCATCCAATGTCATTCCATAAACAGCCCTGCCAATGGACTAGGTACACTCTACCTAGTCCCTCAGCAAAGCTGGCATAGTCAGTACCATCCCCATTTATTTCAATAGGGTTGCCAACATTACTCTGTAAGGTTAAGGCCAACTCATCTTGTTTTCCTTATTTCTCAAATTTTAAAAATGTATTTATGTGTTCCATTAACTAATAGCAGCTTTGTGGGCTTTTTGAATATTGATAATTTTTACTGTCTTTCAGAACTTTTGTTGGCTACCCAAATATGATGCTGTGCATTCCTTGAAAACATGGTGCAGAAGTGTGCTGAATCTGGCCCACATTTTCTGACTACTGTCCACACTGGGGCTGCCTCTGAATTTTCGGGGCCCTGTTGCCCCTCAGGTGCTGCCAGTGTTTCACCCCAGCTGTCCTGTGAAACACAGTGAGCTGCAGGCAACAGAAAGTTAGCCCCTACCTGTGAACTCCCAAAGACAGATCTTTGGGAGTCTCTGTCCAGAAGCAATGGTGTAGGGGTAATGAGAAGAGAACCCACATTGAAGGTGTCCTGCTTATGAACAGTTAGTTTTTAAAAAGTTTTTTATTTTTCTAAAAATTTTAATCGATGTATAATGGTCCTTCAAGCCATGTCATCCAGTGTCCCCCAGTTTAATCCTAGCCTAATCATAGGACAATTTACAATGACCAATTAACCTACCAACTAGTACGTCTTTGTTCTGTGGGAGAAACTGGAGCACCTGGAGGAAATCCACACGGTCACGGGGACAACGTACAAGCTCCCTACAGGCAGTGGTGGGAATTGAACCCAGGTCACCTGTACTGTAAAGCCTTGTGCTAAACACTACACTACCATGCCACCTCAAGGAATCAACAGAGTTTCACTGAGCTGGACAATTGATGTCATCGGTGGACAAATAACGTAGTGCAAAACAAAAACAGGTTTGGAAGACGAGCACTGTGGTAACCATGGCTTCAATTGAAGGGACCAGGAGATGATGAAAAGAGAGAAACTGAGTTCTGTGGTTCAAATAAAATGTATAATAAACAAACTCAACAGTTTCCTTTAGTGATGTTGTATAAACTATTCTGTTAGATTCTATCACTAACTCACATTTCATTTATTTTCTTTATAAACTGTCCCATCTCGGAGATCACAGTCTAACCCATTCCTCCATATCTTTCATTATATGGCATATGGACATTTAGTGTCACAACCCCTCCCCCTCTGCCTTGCCACTTGTCCTTGAAAATTAGCTTCCTTTCTGAAATACTGCTGCCTTTATGTCAAGAATCTCCCACACTAGAGGTTAAGAGTTCCGGAATATCCCCCCATTATTTTATGCCTGCCTGTTTATTGTCCAAATTGAGAAGTTAAAAAAATTGGATCATATGCAACTCAGAGAGTGCATACAAATAATCCCGTTTGTTGAATTTGGAACTGCCCAAGTAAGACCTCACTCCTTTAATAAATTGTGGTACCTTAATGTGCTATTGTCTCTGTAAACTTCTGGAATTTAATTTCTCTTTGAAAAGGTAAAAGAGCAAGAGTAATTTTTATCACTGTAGTTGCAGCCTAATGTGACATGAAGAAGCACGGCCAAAACAGTAAATGTAGCTGCATATTTCTAAGCAACAGAACAAGGTTTGGTCAAACATTTTTAAAACAACCTGATATAATAATCACTGTGATTAAAGTTATTGGTCAGAAGCAAAGAGCACTGCCAGAATTATGTCACTTGCAGACTCTTTGCAATTGTTCATTGTGGAACTGTGCAATCAGCAAGGGTTTAATTCTGCTCCACCCCCACCCCTCACCTTCCCTGTCCCCTAACTAATCCTCAGGAATTTAAGGAGTTGCAGGGTGAAGCCACTCCTTGGGATCTGCTGATTGCTCACTGCCAATTCCTTTTCATTCATCATTTCTAGACACTGTCTCCAGCTTTCAGAGAACTTCCTAACTTAATCTCAGAATGTGTCATTTTTTGATTAGTCAAAGTGCTTGAAAATAGAATTTCTTATTTTCCACTCAATATCAGCTTCAGGACGAGCAGATCACATAGAATTCAGGATTAGAAGAGCATCAAACTCCCTTTTTCACACAATTCCTGCAAATACTCTTAGATAACCGAACACTGTTACTGTGTGAGAATTGTTTCTGTTCCTCTCACCAGCAATCCTGTGGCTTCTCTCAGCTGAAATGCCAGTCCGATACAAATTAATCCTGAATTAGAGACAACTGCTTTTTCATGCCAAAGTGCTCAGATTGAGACAGTCCAGTTTACAGTCAGTGGCCACTCTATTAGGTACAGTGTGTATCTCTGTACATTCGTGGTCTTCTGCTGCTGTCACCCACCCACTGCAAGGCTCAATGTGTTGTGTGTTCAGAGATGCTCGTCTGCACACCACTGTCGTAAAGCGTGGTTATCTGAGTTACTGCGCCTTCCTGTCAGCTTGAACCAAACCAACCATTCTCCTCTGACCTCTCATTAACAAGGCATTTTCACCCACAGAACTGCTGGTGATTTTTGTTTCTCGCACCATTCTCTGTAAACTCTAGAGACTGTTGTGCATGAAAATCCCAGGAGGTCAGCAGTTTCTGAGATACTCAAACCATCCCATCGGACACCAACAATCATTCCTCAGTCAAAGTCACTTAAATCACATTTGTTTCCCCACTATGGTGTTAGGTCTGAACAACAATTGAACCTCATGTCTGTATACTTCTATGCATTGAGTTGCTGCCACCATGATTGGCTGATTAGATATTTGCATTAGTGACCTACAGTCAGTCTTAAGAGGAACCTTTCATTCATTCTGGCAGAGTTTAAACTCGGTCTCAATGGTGAAAAGCTACAATCGAAAACACCATAATATTTAGTTCAGCCTTGTTTTCTTAAAGAAAAGTGGTAATATTTGTGAGATTATAACATGTGCTAGTAAATCAGTATTCTGACGCACCCGATGAGTTATTGGTTGCAATAGGATTACAATGCCAATTCTCACATTGGCTAATACTCACAGATCTTTGCAGTTGGCATCACAGAGAGTGGTCCATTTGTTCTGCTGGTGTGGCTGCCATTTTATACACTGGTAGTTGGGATCCAGATAAGAGCCATTCAGGCTGTCGTTGTCTTGCATTAACCCTGAGAGCCAATGGGGAGAAAGAGCATTGGTGTGAGCCTCAGCCAAGATGAAAATGTTCTCTTAAATCACTGAACCCTGCTCTCCAAAGATGAAAGTCCTAGACAGTGAGACTCAAACCTTCTCCCAGTGGTACACAGTCAGCTACTACGTGCACAGAGGCATTGACTACCAGTACTCCCATTGGCCAATCCATCAATATCCAGAAGAAAGGGAACAAGCAGTCAATCGGCAACATTAGCAAGGTGATGCAAGGATCAATAACTCTGGACGTCCCTGGACCACTCCTCCCACCCATGCTCAATTCCCCAAACATCCAAAGAGATGCTGCGAGTAAAAGACAGTGGCCAAAGCTGGTACTCTGATTGGCAGGGACACAATAATGGATTCTCTCAAGCACGGATTCCCAATGGACCCCTTGCTTAATGGTGTTGGTCCATGGCATAAAAAAGGTATATACAGTTTTACTCAGCTTGGTTCCTATCATATTCGTTTTTGCTCCTCTCTGTATCTAAGTGTTTAGGATATTCATTTTTGATGAAACCAAATGTTCCAAACACGTCTGTATCTTCATGGAACCATTCTGTCAGCATTGTTTTTCTACAAGTATCTTCACTGGTTATCAAGGATGTTCTTTTAAGAAGAGGGACAAGGCATCTGTGCATTTTGAGATTTCGATGACAATTCTGTTGGAAATTATATGTGGGAGAGACTTGTATCATTTCCTTTTTTTTAGGGCAAAAAGCGTACACAGCAGGAGAAATCATGTACCCTCCCAACCACAAAAAGCAGAGGAAATCAGTTTAATAGGACGATGCACTGGTGACTTTATCATAGACAGATAGGTCATCAGGAAGAGTATTCCTAAACTGGATTACTACCATGTAAACTGTGATCGGTAGAATGTTGCTAAAAAGTGTTTGGAAGAAAAACATTTGAAACATGTCATTGCAAGGGTTAAACTGCCCGAATTAGCCTAGGATGAATGATGCCATGGACAACGAATACCACATAGATTTGGGAATGTTCAAAGAAATGCCTTAAGAGTCCGTAAGGCATAGCAGCAGAATTAGGCCATGTGGCCCAACAAGCCTGCTCTGCCATTCAACGATGGCTGATTTATTATCCCTCTTCAATACCATCACTTCCTACAAAGTGAAACCAACCAACATAGATGACAACGACATTTCATTGCCAGATGAGCTCAATGTTTTCTATGCTCACTTTGACTGTCAAAATATGGAGGCACCTTCACAAACAGCCACAACCCCTAATGACCCTGTGATTTCAGTTTCTGAGGCTGATGTGAAAGATCCTTCAGGACGGAGAACCCATAGAAAGCATCTGGCCCTGATGGGGTATTGGGCTGAGTAAGTGTGCTGATCAACGGGCTGGAGTGCTCACTGAGATCTTTAACCTCCCACTTCGGCAGTCTGAGGTACCCAGTTGCTTCAAGCAGGCTTCAGTTATACCGGTGCCTAAGAAGAATGTGATAACCTGCCTCAGTGGCCATCATCCAGCAGCACTTACATCCACTGCAATCAACTGCTTTGAGAGGTTGGTGATGAAACATATCAACCCCTGCCTGAGAAGTGGCTTGGATCCACTCCAATTCGCCTACTGTCACAACAGCTCAATAGCAGACACCATTTCATTGGCTCTTCACTCAACCCTGGAATATCTGAACAGTGATGACGAAGTATACATCTGGATGCTCTTCATTGACTACAGACTATCATCCTGTCCAAACTAATCAATAAGCTCCAAGACCTAGGCCTCAATACCTCCTTGTGCAATTGGATCCTCGATTTTCTCACTTGCAGACCCCAGTCAGTTCGGACTGGCAACATCATCTCCTCCACAATCTCCATCAGCACAGCTGCACCACAGGGCTGTGTGATTAGCTCCCTGCTCCATTCACTTCATACTTCTGACTGTGAAGCTAAACACAACTCCAATACCATATTTAAGTTTGCTGATGACACCAATGTCTTTCACTGAATCAAAGTTGGTGATGTATCAGCGTATAGGTAGGAAATTGAAATTCTGGCTGACTGGTGGCACAACACCAACCTCTCACTCAGTATCAGCAGGACCAAGGGGCTGATTATTTACTCCAGGTAGAGGAAACCTGAGGTCTATGAGCCAGTCCTCATCAGCAGATCAGAGGTGAAGAGGGTCAGCAACTTAAAATTCCTTGGTGTTATTGTTTCTGAAGATCGGTCCTGGCTCCAGCATGCAAGTTCCATTACAAAATAAGCATGGTAATGCCTCTACTTTCTTAGAAGTTTGCAAAGATCTGGCATATCATCTGAAACTTTGACAGGTGTCTCTACATGTGCAGTGGAAAGTTTCTTGACTGGTTGTATCATGGCCTGGTATGGAACCACTAATACCTTTGAACAGAAAAGGCTACAAAAGGCCCATTCATCACAGGTAGAGCCCTACCCATCATTGAGCATATCTACATGGAATGCTGCTGCAGGAAAGCAGCATCCATCATCAAGGACCTCCACCATCCAGGCCATGCTTCCATCAGCGAGGAGGTACAGGAGCCTCAGGCTACACCACCAGGGTCAGGAACAGTTATTACCTCTCAACCATCAGGTTCTTGAACCAGAAGGGATAACTTCACTCAAATTCACTCATCCCAACACTGAGTAGTTCGCACAACCAATGGGCTCATGTTCAAGGACTCTTTATTTCATGTTTTTGATATTTATTGCTTATTTATCTATTATTATTATTATTTTTCTTTTCATTTTGTTTTTATTTTCTTTTTGTATTTGCACAGTTTGCTGTCTTTTGCACATTGGATGTTTGTCTGCTTTGTTGTGTGTGGTGTTTCATTGATTCTATTGCATTTCTTTATGTTTACTGTGAATGCCCGCAAGAAAATGTATCTCAGGATTGTATATGGTGACTTTTATGTACTTTGATAATAAATTTACTTTGAACCCCATTGCCCTGCTTCTCCCAATAACCTATGATGGCGTTACTAATCAAGAACCCACCAACTCTGCTTTATTGGGCTTGGCCTCCACAGCCAAACATGGCAAGAGGAATAGGAAGATCCAATGTGCTGGAGGAACTCAGCAGGTCAGGCAGCATCTATGGAAAAAAGTCCAGTCGATGTTTCAGGCCAAAACCCTTTGGAGGGATGGGAAGAACAGCTGATCAGAAGACCTTGATACTTAATTGCTTATTAGGATAAAATTGTTTATATTTAGTGCCTTGTTGCCATTTATAGATTTAAAACACTGTTGAACACTTAGCTATTCAAGGAATGTAGACTACCTTGCATTAGTGTTATCTGGCCATGAGTAAGTGCTGGTGGGCCACCTTTTGGAACACCATTGTCTGTATGGTTAAGGTGCTCTGAACATGCTACCGGATATGGAGTTTGCACATTTTGACCCAAAGACAAAGAAAGAATGTTACCACCTGTTCAGGTCGAAGTGACTTGTGACTCTTGAGGAGCTTCTTGACCAGCAAGGTGTGTAATGTGGAGAGATGGTGATGCTCCCATGAACCTGTTGTCTTTATCCTTCAAGGCAGTGGAGGATGCAAATGTGCAGAATATCGTGCTAAAGAACCCTTGATAGCCTTGCCGAAGGGTTTTGGCCTGAAACATCGACTGTACTTTTTTCCATAGATGCTGCCTGGCCTGCTGAGTTCCTCCAGCATTTTGTGTGTGTTGCTCGGATTTCCAGCATCTGCAGATTTTCTCTTGTTTGCTGTTAGTTGCACTGTTTAGATGATTTACATCGCAGACAACGTGGCGATGGTAGAGGGAGTACGCATGGATGACGTGCTGATCATGTGAACTACTTTGTTATGATTGATGTTGAGCCTGCTGAATGTTATATGGAAAAATATACTGCAAGCTTAAAAACTCATTACAAAATATCCACTTGGAGTAGGGTGACACCAGGCACCATCTTGGTTCTGGATGTAAAAGTCACAGGAACGTTCATCAGATCTGCTTATGCAGCTAGACCTTTTATTATGCTGTTCCAGCCAAGTCTCTGGTCGGTGGCAATTGCAAGGTTACTGGTTGTGGGAAGTTAGGTGATGACAATAGAGTTTTAATCTAATAGGAGCTAGTAAGACTCTCTCTAGTTGGAGATTTTCACTGTTTGGTATGAGTTACCAGATGTTGTCCTAGATGTTACCCAGCTGTTGCTGTACATGGGTATGGACTGTTTCATTATCTGTAGGACTGCAAATGAAATTGTACATGCTACAGTTGATCACTGAAATTACTGACTGCCATTACATTGACTGCCTTGTCCAAATCTGGAACAAGACTCACCATCTGTACAGAACCTACTTTGCTGTTCTTCCTCAAAGTATTACTTCTTCTTCTTCATGTGCCTTGCGTGCTACACGCTTGTAAACTAAAGTATTACATTGCCGCTAAATCTTGCAGATTGCAAAACTATTGAGGTCTTGTGTCTCTCACATCACAGAAGCTGCCATGAGGACAGAAAAAAGGCCTGCCTCCCTGTTGACTTCTTGAACACTTGCTGACCCACAGCTGTCGAGCACTTTTACCCAAACCCAGCCATGTACAGTACATTACCAAAGACAGCAAGCCAGGAGGAATGAGCTGCTGGAATGATGTGTGAATCATTGTGCACGAGTTCACAAAAATGCCGAGTGGTGAGAGAAATAGAGGGAGGACACTGCTCTGGAATGGAGGAAGAAAAACCAATGGGGTCTCTTGAGGAGCCTAAAGTGCTTCATCTAAGGGACTAATCCTAAAAAGAGGAATAGTTCTGGAACGTCTATTTCATGTGGAATTCCGGCAGCCCCAAAGAACTGACAGGACATTGCCAGATACCCTGGGATATATCTCAAGGCTCCCCACCCAGCCATCTATTGCATGACAACATTTCAGTCGTGAACATTTCAAAGGAATGGCAGAATTATTCCCATGGTATTTTCTAACAAAAGGTACTGAAAGATTCACAGTATTAAACGTTTGACTACAAAATAGTACATCTTTTAGAGCTGACCAGAGTAGCAACAGAAGCTCTGATTCCAAAGGTTCTCAACACCTTGTGGGCACAAAACATCAACATTCAATAATAACGCACAAAACATTTTCTGAATGTGCTTTGGCAGGTCTTTTTCGCACTGGTTTCATGATGGTAATTAATGGATTGGCTGATAGAGCTGGGATGCAAGTTAGTTTGTTGAGAAAGGAGGGATATTGCCTCAATTCCATGACCTATTCAATTTTTAAATGTCAGGAGACACCATTCAGCCATTGTACTACCATTTTATAGAAAAATATCATCATTCCAACCCTTTTGCTTATTTAACCTCTCACGTTGGCAGTCAGAGGTACTCATTTGCTTCAAGCAGCCTTCAGTCATACTGGTGCCCAAGAAGAACATGGTACACTGCCCCAACGTTTATTGTCCAGTAGCTCTTGCATCCACCGTGATGAAGTGCTACAAGATGCTGGTCAAGAAGCATATCAACTCCTGCCTGAGGAGTGACAAGGGTTCACTACCATTTGCCTACTTTCACTACAGGTCAACAACAGATATTTGCTCTCCGCTCAGCTCTGGAATAACTGGATAGCGAAGATGCATACATCAGGACGCTCTTCATCCACCACAGCTCATCATTCAGCACTATCATCCCCTCAAAACTAATCAATAAGCTCCAAACCCTAGGCCTCAATACCTCTTTGTGCAACTGGATCCTCACTTTCCTCACTTGCAGACCCCAGTCAGTTCCGATTAGCAACATCTCCTTCTCAATCTCCCTCGGCACAGGAGCACCACAAGTCTGTGAGCTTAGCACCTGCTCTATTCACTTCATACTTATGACTGTGAGTCTAAGCACAGCTCCAATGCCATATTTGAGTTTGCAGGTGACACCACTATTGTTGGCTGAATCAAAGGCGATGATGAATCAGCATATAGGAGGGAGAATGAAAATCTGGCTCAAATTTGAAAAAAGGTCCTGGAGCCAGTCCGTATTATGAGATACGAGAGGGTCAGTAACTTTAAATTCCTTGGCATTATCATATCAGAGGATCTGTTTTGGGACCAGCATGTACAGAAAGTACCATTACAAAGGATGCATGACACCACCTCTATTTTGTTAGACGTTTGCACAGATTTAGTGTGTCATCTAAAACTTTAACAAACTTCTTCTTCTTCAGCCATGTCATCCCTAGGGGGGCAGCAGCCCGCCAGAATCCTCTGTCCTGGACCACTCAGGTGGTGGTCCTGGATGATAAAAGATTGATCAACCCCGCGGCTTCCACAGACTTTCAGCTTTCACCATCCGACTTCATATGTCTTCTCAGCGAAGATCCTTTCTCTCCCTTTAGCACTGGGTTTCTATGGGATGGGGTTGCTAGCCCCATTCCCAGCCCTCCTCCTTTCACAGATGGGTTTGGGACTGTCCAAGGCAGAGTTTTATAGATGCACAGCAGGGAGTGTTCTGACTGGCTGCATCACAGCCCGGTATGGAAACACCAATGTCCAGGAATGGAAATGCTTACAGAAAGTTCTGGATACAGACCAGTCCATTATAGGAAAAATCCTCCCCTTCATTAGGCACATCTACAAGAAGAGCTGCCACACAAAAGTAGCATTCATCATCAAGGACATACACCATTCATGCCATGCTCCCTTCTTGATACTGCCATTGGGAAGGAGGTACAAGGGCCTTGGGCCCCACCCCTCCTGGATCAGGAAGAGTTATTACCCGTGTGGATAAGTTCACTCATCTCAACTCTGAACTGACTCCACAATCCATGGACTCACTTTTAAAGGCTCTACAACTCATCTACTCAGTATTATTGATTTATTTGTTTGTTTTGCAGAGTTCGTCTTCTTTTGCACGACGATTGTTTGTCAGTCTTTGTGTGTAGTTTTTTTTCATTCATTCTATCGTATTACTTTGTTCTACTGTGAATGCCTGCAAGAAAATGAATCTCAAGGCAGTATATGGTGACATGTGTGCACTTTGATAATAGATTTACTTTGAACTTGAACTTGTGTTTTCTCCATAGCCTTAGCATTTTGATAAACATTCAAATATTTATCCGATGCCCTTTTGAATGCCACAATTCAACTAGTATCGACAATAGTTTCAGACAATAAGCTCCAGATCAGTGGTTAAGAATGATCTTCTATTGTGTCTCTCCCGATATCTGACAGTCAATTCAAGTGCATTTTATCTGGTTCTTCACCCGTCCACTAATGGGCACAGTTTCTCTCTACATATTCCACATAAAACTGTCAAAGCGCAAGTTTATCAAGTCTCCCCTCACTATCTTCTGCTGTAAGGAGCAAAAAACTTCAGATTTTAAAAATGTATATTTTTGTAAATGAATCCTGAAAATGGGTGAAATAGGTCTGATTGGGACAGAAGGGAATTGTGTGTTCTAATAAAGTGAGAATTTAGTAGCAGGATTTCTTTGGCAGATTTACACAGGACCCATAAGATGCATTACCCCGTTTACCATGTCAAATTTACCATAAACAAGAGCATCCCAGAGTGATTGTCAGCAAGGACAAGCCTGATACAAACTTGAGGAATTAGCCTTGTTAATTATCATCCAACATCTACACATACCCACCTCATCAGGGAACATTGGGTAAGAGTCATTGATGGAACTGGAGGGCACTTCCCGACCATGTGGAACAAAATAGAACTGGGAAGGGTCAAGTGTAACACTACCCGCTGGTCAACTAACTCTGCACAGGCTGAACCTGGGACTGCCGGCTGAATGCAAACAGAAAATGCTGGAAGCACTCAGCAGGTCAGTCAGCATCTGTAGATCTGTTAATGTTTCAGATCTAAAGTTCTCTGTCAGAACTCAAAAAGAGGGAACGCGGGTTTGTTTAAGTTGCAGAAAAAGTGGGAACACATGGATAGGACCAAGGAAATATCTCTGATCAGAAGACTGCTCAGCTGATGCTTGGTCAGGACATTTATCAACAAAACCACTGAAGCATCTGTCTGTCAGCGGCAAATCAATCCTCCTTCACTGTCCTGGAAAGTAAAACAGTCTGACAATTATCACTCTGAAGGAGCATTTAAGTAGGTGCAGAAGAACTTAAATCAAATATTCCTACCTGGCTCCTGTTTAATCATTCCATTCAACATCTGAGTGTTTAAAGTGTTTGGCGGGGAGTCTGAATGTTTCCGTTTCTTGGCTGGATGCACAGGAATACCTCTGCAAAGATATGAGAAATTATGGAGGCCAGACTGAAGGAGGGATTGGGACCAAGAGAATTTGAAAGACAATCTTTATTCACATCTTTCTATCTCATGGGTTCAGCTAATTTAGGCTGTTCGGTGACTAGTCATGGGCAACTACCCAGATACTTGGGAATAATTCAGTACAAATTAGTCACAAATGGATGGGTTTTAACTACCTCAGCTGGAGCAAAAATGCAAACAGAGTGGACATTTAGTGAACTGAGTGCTTCTACAAACAGTCAAATAGCACACACTCACACAAACACACACATTCTTTCTATCTCTCTTTTAACATTGGGAACAAATGGATTCCGAATTCACTCAGTATCAAGAATCTTAAAGTATGAAGATTGAGAAATTGAAGAAAAGTATCTTTCACAGATGAAAGGATTGTATTAGAGTGACACACACAAAATGCTGGAGGAACTCAGCAGGTCAGGCAGCATCTATGAAAATGAATAAACACTCGAAGTTTCAGGCCGCAACCCTTCTTTAGGACTGGAAAGGAAAGGGGAAGACACCAGAGTAAAAGTTGGGGGGAGGGGAAGGAGGGCAGTTGGAAGATGATAGGTGAAGCCAAATGAGAGGGAAAGGTCAAGGGCTAGAGAAGAAAGGATCTGATAGGAGAGGAAAGTGGACCCTAGGAAGGAGGAGACCCAGGGGAAGTGAGAGCAGGTGAGAAGAGTGGGGAATATAGGAAGAGGGGGAGATTTTTTTTTACCGGAAGCATAAATCGTTATTCATGCTATCAGGTTGGAGGCTACCCAGATAGAATACAAGGTGTTGCTCCTCCACCCTGAGGGTGGCCTCACCTTGGCACAAGGAGCCCACGTCGGACAGGGAATGGGAATAGGAATTAAAATGTTTGGCCACTGGGAAGTTCCACTTGTGGCAGGTGGAGTGGAGATGCTTCCTTTAGAGTGGTCTATTTGAACAGCAATGCTCTGGATGTGTATAAACAAATCATGCAGTAAGAAACACATACACACACACACACACACACACACACACACACACACACACACTAAAACTAAAGTCTACTGCATCTTACTCTGGTCCATGATGCTGTAGAAGCTGATGAAGCATTTGTGACTGCTGGACATGATGGAGCTCATTTGGTGATATTCCTGATACTGGATACTGGGGCATCATTGGCTCAGGCTTCATGTACATCTCCCGCGGCACATTGGAATAGTGTGGGTTGGGCGGCTGATGAGGGTGTGGTGGTTGCAGGTGTGATTGTGCAGGGTGTTCCAGACGAGAAGAGGGTGCCATATGACAGAGGTGCTCTGGTGTCATGGTGCGGAGCAGGTGGGACTCTGCTGGAAGAGATAAGGAAGTTTAAATACATTGCAGACTGGAAAAATCCAGCAGCTTCCCTTCATACCGTGTGTCAATCTATGAACACCACTCGCATAGGTCATAGAACAGTACAACACAGTACAGGCCCTTTGACCCACAATGTTGTGCTGCCATGTAGCCCTCTAATTTTCTTTCATCTGTATGCCTATCTAAGGGTCCCTTAAATGCCCCTAATACATCAGACTCTACGAACAGCACTTGCAACACATTCCACCCTCCGGCAACTCTGTCTAAAAATGTCTTCGACTGTCTGCTTCACCTACAGTATGTCTCTTATCTTGGATACCTCTATCAATTCACCTCTCATCCTCCTTCTCTACAAAGTGAAGACCATAAGACATAGGACTAGAATTAGGCTATTTGGTCCATCGAGTCTGTTCCATCATTTCAGCGTGGCTGATTTATTATCTCTCTCAACACCATTCTCCTGCTTTCTCCTCGTGACCTTTGATTCCCCTACTAATCCAGAACCTATCTATTGTGTACTATTTAATATTTCAGTAATATTGTAAATGTACTGTTTGATTAAGCATTCTTGGTTGTTTAGGTAAAAGTACGTAAATGGCATACGTTATTATGCTGCCACATCAAATGTGTGTATATGGAATATATAAACAGAACAAATTGATGAGCAGTACGTTGAGAAGTGAGTGCCAGTTTTGCAGAGTGCATTGGGTTTAAAGGCATACAGTTTGCTTCAAAGCTTGACTGCTCCAAACAAAACAGCCAAATTCAGTTTTGCAGGTATCATGAAAGTAATGCAGGGACATTTAGAACCTAAACCATTGTTGATTGCAGAATGCTTTAGGTTTCATAAGTGGAATCCATTTCAGCATATGTCACTGAATTGAAGAGATTGTCTGAGTATTGTCAGTTCAATAATGGGCTTAATGATGCACTGACAGATTATCTCGTTTGTGGAATTTTACAAGAAACATTAAAAATAGCTCCTAACTGAAGCCAATTTACATTTAAAAGAGCAGATTAAACAGTGGTATCAATGGAAACAGCAGACAGAGACTCAACTGAGATGCAGTCAGCAGTGAAGGTGAGGATGAAAAAAACTGTAGCATCTAAACACAAATCAGCCTGGCCAAACAAATTGTGTTACGATTATGGAAGAGGTTCACATACCACTGCAGGTTTAAAGGCGAAACTTACAGAAAATGCAACAATGTAGAACAAAAAGCATGCTAGGCAGACAAAAACAATTGGACTGCATAGAGAAGAAAGAAAGATAGAAAGTTTTTAAAGAAGAGCTGTTGATGATAATGATGCGAATGACAAAAGGATTGAGTAGCCTTGAGATTTACAATGTGAAAACTAACAATAGACAAGCAATATGGCGTACCCCAGAACTGAACAGTAACTTAATTAAAATAGAATTGGATACTGGCTTGGCTGTTTCAGTCATTCCACAAAGTAAGTCTGAATGACATTTCAAAGACACTAAACTGAAGCCTGCAGGTATCCAGCTATGAATTTATACTGGAGAAAAGGTCATTCCTGTATGAATGACAATCATATCAGTGAAATACAACAACCATCAAGTCACATTGGGCTTGTATGTGGTAAAAGCAGGAGGCCAGCATTATGGGATCATGATTAGCCGAGACACTTACAACTTGCTTGGAGATCCATCCATCATTTGCATGCCACATCCCCTGCAACAGAATCAACTGAAAGCGAATTAAGAAAGTTACTGGATGATGTCACAGCAGTGTTCAAGGATGGCATTGGAATACTAAAACAGTGCTAAATGAAAATGCTACGCCCAAGTTTTGCAAAGCCTGTCCAGCTCCTTATACAGGCTGTGATAAAGTAGCCAGTGAGTTGGATTGCATGGAAGTCTGACTTGAGTGGCACCCATGGGCAAGGCCAGTGGCCCTAGCAGCCAAGAAGCTTGGGTCTGTCAGCATCTGTGGTGATTTTAAGGTCATTATCAACCTAGTATTGAAAGTATATCAATATCCTCTACCCAGGGTAGAGCCTATATTTGCAAACCTTTCTGGAGGAAAACACTTCAGCAGAGTGGACAGATGAGGCCTATCTACAGATGGAGATGGAAGAAAAGTCCAAAGTGCTTCTAAGCAAAAGCACTCACAAAGGGCTTTATTGCTATAATAGGCATCTGTCCTGCACTCTGGCAGAAAGCTGTGGGCCAGGTGTTTCGAGGCAGTCCAGGCACTCTGTGTTACCTGGATGACATGTTTGGTACTGGCAAGAATGACAAGGGACATCTCCAAAATCTGAAAATCCCATGTTAAAAAGATTAGAAGGTTATGGGCACAATGAGTATGAATTCTTTGAACCCAGCATTCCTTACTGCGGTCACACTACTGACGCACAAGGATTACACAAGTGTGCTGAGAAAATTCATGCAGTGCTGGATGCCCCAAGGCCAAAGGACATGTCACAGTTGCAGTCCTTCTTAGCATTTGTCAACTACTACAGCAGGTTCTTGGCAAATCTGGCTATTGTGTTCCACCCCTTAAACTCTTTACTATAGATCAGGATGAAATAGCAATGGACAAGCAATGTGAGTTGGTTTTTGAAAAAATAAAGGAAATGTTGATGTCAGACACTGTATTCACAAATTATGAACCACATTGTCCATAAAGTTTGCCATGCATTGTTCAGGATGCCAGCACATCCAGATATCCAAAGCAATCAGAACCACTTCCTGCAGTCAGATTCAACTCCTACACCCATGGAGGAGGCCTCAGAACCTGACATTGTTTCACAAGCCCCAGAACCTGACATTGTTTCACAGGCCCCAGAACCTGAGATTGTTTCACAGGCCCCAGAGCCTGAGATTATTCCATAGGCCCCAGAGCCTGAGATTGTTTCACAGCCACAAGTCTCACCTGGCAAGCAGAATGACTCCCCCCATTAGGCAAGATGTTATCCCACAAGAGTCAAAAAATCTCCACAGTGCTTAAATCTTTGGGCCTGAATGCAACAATTTAAAATGTACTATGCTGTGGATATCTGCCGAGTAGTTGTATTATATAATATACTGTGCATGTAAGTTGAGATGCATTTTGTATATTGTGTTGGAGTTTATAGCTAAGCATGGAGGAGTGTTGCCATTTAATATTTCAGTAATATTTGACTAATATGGTAAATATATTGTTTGATTGAGCATTCTTTCTTTACATACTGCATTGTGGGTTATATGTAAAAGTAAGTAAATGGCATATGTCATTACACCGCCACATCATATGTGAGTGCCTCGCTTAAAAGTAAAAATAAGCATATATGAGTTAACTCCCGGCCCCCCTTATTTTCCTTTCAATTGGCTTTTACTGTATGTTTTGGAATTACAAAACATAACACTATCAACCTCCACTTTAAATATGCCCAATAACAGTTTCCACAGCTGTTTGTGCCAATGAATTCCCTCGATTTACAACTCTCTGGCTATAGAAATTGTTCCTCATTGCTGTTCTAAAGAATGTACTTCTATTTTGAGGCTGTACCCTCTGGTCCTAGATTCCGCCTCTACAAGAAATATCTTCCACATTCACTCTATTTATGTCTTCCAATATTTGATAGGTTTCAGTGAAATTCCTCCTCCCCCATTCTTCTAAACTCCAGCAAGTACAGGCCCAGAGCCATCGAGAAAAAAGAAAAGCCCTTGTTCACTCAACCTACCCGCATAAGACTTGCATGGATACAATTTCCTGGCAGTATTATAATTCATAGTAGAAACATCATTAACTTAACAGGTTTGGTATAAAATATCAATTGCACTGTCCCATAAGTTATTTATCTAAATTGGGTTTGATATTTCAGGGGTCTTGGCTGAGTTTAGTTACCCCAACAGGGTACCCCTTCAGGGCTGCCTGACTAAAAATGACAGATAGATAATTTATGTTGGCCAGCGTTATAGCAGTTTATAGAATCACATAAATTTCTAGCACATTGAGGGCAGTTTGCTAATTGCTTGATTAAAATGCAGCAGTTCAAAGGTTGTACTGAGCCACATACACAAGCTAGTATGAAGCTGAGAGAGACAGATCAGAATCAGCCAAACACATGTACTGATCATCACAACCAAGCTCAATCCTTTTCACAGCTGACATCCCCAGACATACAGTACACCATTCAAGTCTTAACCCAGATAGCAAGTGCAATCTGACTCTGATTTCTAGACCAGGACACTAGAGGACATCTTTGAACTAGTTTAAGATCAACCCACCGACATATATCTGAAGGCATTCACAGGGGTGTTTCTCTGGGTAACATAGGTGTGTGAACATTAGAGAAAAATATCCCAAGTATTGAAAAGTGTATTCAGCTCAGCTTTTTGAAGGCACTGATTGCCTGTACAGATGTCCACAGTGTTATAATCCTAAATAAATAACCCTCAAATATCGAACAAACATTTGAATATTGGAAGTGGTTGCACAAATGTCCTTTGAAAATGTAACAAGCCAAGGTGTATAAAGAGGAAACAGAGGATGTAGTGTTGAATTTCCAGGAGGCATTTGATAAGGTGCCACATAAAAGGATATTGCACAAGATAACCATGGATGAGATTGAGTAATATGCACAGGGAGTGGTTAATTGGTAGAAAAAAGAGTCGGGATAAGTGGATCATTTTTGGATTGACAATTTATAACTACTGTTCTACAACAGGGATCAGTGCTGGGGCTTCCATATTTAAATTGAATCCGCTCTGATAACCTATATGAAGGGTGGGTTACAACTTGTGAGAAGGACACAAAGAGCCAGTATAGAGAAATAGGCAGAATAAATAGTGGACAAGAAACTGGTAGATGGAATATGATATGGGAATATGTGATATTCATGTTGGAAAGATGTAAGTTATTATTTAAATAGAATTACACTACAAAGTGGTGTGATATAGGAAAGACACAAGTTAGCACGCGGGTACAGTGAGTAATTAAAGAGGCTGACAGGAAAGTTTTGATGCTGCTCAAAAGGTTGCTGCTGAGATTTGCTGGCTACAGTAAATTATTCCATATTATAAATGGCAAAATAACCATAGCAGACTGAACAGATGTATCAGGGAAGATAATTTTACAAGGCCATGATGCAAGAAGAAGAGGAGGAACGGGACTGATGGAATTGCTTTCCTTAGTACTGGCAAAGGCTTGATGGGCCAAATGGCCTTCTTTTCTGTCATAGTTTCTTTTCAGAGACGAGAAATTCCTTCACTCAGTGCTGTGAATCTTTAGAAGCCTGAAATCCAACATTACTAGGTTCAAGAACAGGTACTTCCCTTCAATTATTTCAGTCTTGAACCAACTGGCACAAACCTAATCACTAGAGTTTAGCAACGTTATGACCATTTTGCACTAAAATGGACTTAGTCTTTTTTGTTGAACTTGTGTTCTTTCTTGTAAAAATTATGTTTAATATAAATTTAGTTCATGTTTTTTTTCTTGTAAATGCTAATTATGTGCTTGTGGTGCTGCTGCAAGTAAGTTTTTCACTGAACTTGTGCATATGACGATAAACTCAACTTTGGAGCTCTCTGCTCCAGAGACGTTTGAGCTACAAGGGAGTGAATGGGTATGGGAAGAGACTGTGAAGTGATTCTGAGGTCAAGACATATTGATCATGGTTTTATTGAGCAGCAGAGCAGTCTTGAATGGCTGAATACTCTATTCCTGTTTCTGTTTCTTATTTTCTATGTAAATCACACAAAGCTCATCATCTGGCATTTGCAAACAGACATCTTTGCAACAAACAACAGGAATTCTGCAGATGCTGGAAATTCAAGCAACACACATCAAAGTTGCTGGTGAACGCAGCAGGCCAGGCAGCATCTATAGGAAGAGGCGCAGTCGACGTTTCAGGCCGAGACCCTTCGTCAGGACTAACTGAAGGAAGAGTGAGTAAGGGATTTGAAAGCTGGAGGGGGAGGGGGAGATGCAAAATGATAGGAGAAGACAGGAGGGGGAGGGATAGAGCCGAGAGCTGGACAGGTGATAGGCAGAAGGGGATACGAGAGGATCATGGGACAGGAGGTCCGGGAAGAAAGACGGGGGGGGGTGACCCAGAGGATGGGCAAGAGGTATATTCAGAGGGACAGAGGGAGAAAAAGGAGAGTGAGAGAAAGAATGTGTGCATAAAAAAGAGTAACAGATGGAGTACGAGGGGGAGGTGGGGCCTAGCGGAAGTTAGAGAAGTCAATGTTCATGCCATCAGGTTGGAGGCTACCCATACGGAATATAAGGTGTTGTTTCTCCAACCTGAGTGTGGCTTCATCTTTACAGTAGAGGAGGCCGTGGATAGACATGTCAGAATGGGAATGGGATGTGGAATTAAAATGTGTGGCCACTGGGAGATCCTGCTTTCTCTGGCGGACAGAGCGTACATCAACCGTCTCGACTTCACCGCACCTTGTCCCCATTCCAACCTCACTCCTTTGGAACGCTCAGAGAGAGTGGGGGAGGGAAAGATGTGCTTAGTGGTGGGATCCCGTTGGAGGTGGCATTCCGCAGGGATCGCTCCCTACACAACTCCCTTGTCCATTCGTCCCCCCCATCCCTCCCCACTGATCTCCCTCCTGGCACTTATCCGTGTAAGCAGAACAAGTGCTACACATGCCCTTACACTTCCTCCCTTACCACCATTCAGGGCCCCAAACAGTCCTTCCAGGTGAGGCATCACTTCACCTGTGAGTCGACTGGGGTGATATACTGCGTCCGGTGCTCCCGATGTGGCCTTTTATATATTGGCGAGACCCGACGCAGACTGGGAGATCGCTTTGCTGAACATCTACGCTCTGTCCGCCAGAGAAAGCAGGATCTCCCAGTGGTCACACATTTTAATTCCACATCCCATTCCCATTCTGACATGTCTATCCACGGCCTCCTCTACTGTAAAGATGAAGCCACACTCAGGTTGGAGGAACAACACCTTATATTCCGTATGGGTAGCCTCCAACCTGATGGCATGAACATTGACTTCTCTAACTTCCGCTAGGCCCCACCTCCCCCTCGTACCCCATCTGTTACTCTTTTTTATGCACACATTCTTTCTCTCACTCTCCTTTTTCTCCCTCTGTCCCTCTGAATATACCTCTTGCCCATCCTCTGGGTCACCCCCCCCCCGTCTTTCTTCCCGGACCTCCTGTCCCATGATCCTCTCGTATCCCCTTCTGCCTATCACCTGTCCAGCTCTCGGCTCTATCCCTCCCCCTCCTGTCTTCTCCTATCATTTTACATCTCCCCCTCCCCCTCCAGCTTTCAAATCCCTTACTCACTCTTCCTTCAGTTAGTCCTGACGAAGGGTCTCGGCCTGAAACGTCGACTGCGCCTCTTCCTATAGATGCTGCCTGGCCTGCTGCGTTCACCAGCAACTTTGATATCTTTGCAACAAGGACACTGGACACCAGTTATACAGACAGCAACCTGCCCCCACCCCGCACACCAGCAGCTCAGTTACAAATGCAGGCTGAGACCCGGCCAAGCTTCTCCACAGTTAGGAGAGTTGGAAGTTAGGCTCCTTTACTGTATCTAGTATGTTGCAGAAAGCTTGAGCCCATTTATAAATCTTTCAATGTCCAACAGCCTGTTGTTGACTTTGAAGAACTATCTTGGCAAAAATCACAATTTCCAATTTGACTGTATTGAAGCAGCGAATAAAGAGGTAATCATGGGCATTCAAAAATATACTGTGGTGGTACCTCTGTCTTCAGGCCTTGTGCTGAAACCTGAAGCGGAGCCACTCCAAGGGTTCTTTTCTCGAGGCATGTTATATTTTACCTCTCAGTCTGATCCTCACCCAATTTACTGCTCAAGGTGCTGATTCACAATCAGGAACATCTCATTATAAACTATTAAACAATGACAGGCAACTCAGTCACAAGAGCCTCCACAGCCCCTTAAATATATACACTTCTGCTTAGAGGATCTCTCTGAAATTCCCTCATCCATTCACCTGTGCCCACTAATCTCCCTCCCAGCACTTATCCCTACAAGTGGCCGTAGTACTGCATCTGCCTATTCATCTCCTCCCTCACCTCCATTCAGGGCCCTAAGCAGTCCTTCCAGGTGAGGCAACACTTCACCTGCAGATCTGCTCGGGTCACTTTTTGTGTCCGGTGCTCCTGATGTGGCTTCCTCAATATTGATGAGACCAATTGTAAATTGGGGGAACCACGTCGTCGAGCACCTCTGTTCCATCCACCAAAAGTGGAACTTCCCAGTGGTCAAAAGCATTTCGATTCTGATTTCCATTCCCATTCTGACATGTCGGCCCATGGACTCCTCTCATGCCATGATGAGGTCTCCTTCAGGGTGGAGGAGCAACACCTTATATTCCGCCTGGGTAGTCTCCAACCTGATGGCATGAATATCCATTTCTTCTTCGGTTTAAAAAAAATTCCCTTCCCCTCTTTTTCTATTTCCCATTCTGGCCTCTTACCTCTTCTCACCTCCCCCTGGGTCCCTCCTCCTTCCCTTTCTCCTATGGTCTACTCTCCTCTCCTATCAGATTCCTTCCTCTCCAGCCTTTTACCTTTCCTACCCACCTGGCTTCACCTATCACCTTCTAGCCATCCCTTCTTCCTACCTTTTTATTCTGTTGTCTTCTCCCTTTCTTTCCAGTCACGAAGAAGGGTCTCGGCCTAAAGCGTGACTGCTTTTTCACGTCCATAGATGCTGCCTGACCTGCTGAGTTCCTCCAGCATTTTTTCGTCTTGTTTTAATTGTATCATAAGACCATTCCATATTCTAAGGCCTAGCTAATGAAGGTAAGAATCCTGTATGCCTCTTTAACCACTTTATTTAGCTGTGTTGCTACCTTCAAAGACCCTTCACATGTACACCAAGGTCCCTATGTTCCACAGGACTTCCGTGAGGGCTACCACTCACCATGTATATATCCGAAACTTATTTATCCACTTCACATTTTTCAGTACTCAGTTTCATCTGCCATTCCTCTGCCCTTCGTCCTCTGACTTTGTGTCAAGAATACCTCCAATAATATGATACATAAACAGCACCACAATCTATTCCACAAGTCTAAATCTGAGGCAAGTACGATAAACGTAGTTTTGACTATAATACAAAAACATGACAGAGATGTTTGAAGAGCAGGAAGGCACTAAAATGATAGAAATTCTATGTAAGGAATAAGTATTTTCATGTATTTGACAGGATGTGTGTATCTGTACACAGCTTGAAGATTCTGAGATTTCTGTAAAGCTGTAAAATTCACTTGTATCTTGAACAGGCACTCTGGAAAGAATTTCTTGAGTGGTCTGCTCTGACCTTAATGGAGAGGCCTTGCAAGGCCTTCTGATTCTACACCCCAAAGAAATGTATTGAAAATCAGCTAACCCATACATCTCCAGGCTCAGCTCATATCCAAAAACTGTCCAAATTGAGACATCCTTAAAAATTTTAAACTATAAAATATCGTTAAATAAACAAGAACTTAAAACACTTATTGGAAAACATTGAAAATCAACTAAATAAATTTAAATTAACTCATAGTATCAATTGCCTCTTCCATTTTCTCCTGTGCATTGAAATACATGAAATAATTAAACAATGCATCAGGCTTAATCTAGCAAAATCATCTGCTCCCCACAAGAGATGGTGAAGACCATAAGACCATAAGACAAAGGAGCAGAAGTAGGCCCATCGAGTCTGCTCTGCCATTTTATCATGAGCTGATCCATTTTATCCTATTTAGAAGACATTATTAATGATCTTTCAAGAATCACTAGATTCTGGAATGGTCCTGGAGGACTGGAAAATTGCAAATGAGAGAGAAGAAAGGAAGTTATAGGCCAGTTAGCCTGAATTCAATGGTTAGGAAGATATTGGAGTCCATTATCAAGGATGAAGTTTCAGAATATTTGGATGCACGTGGTAAACTAGACCAAAGTTTGCACGGTTTCCTTACGGGGAAATCTTGCCTGACAAATCTGTTGGAATTCTTTGAGGAAATTACAGGTAGGGTAGTTAAAGGGAAGACTGGGGATGTTGTTTACCTGCATTTTTAGAAGGCCTTTGACAAGGTGCCACAAATGAGGCTGCTTAACAAGAGCCCATAATTATTGCAGGGAAGATTCTAGCATGGGTAGAAGATTGGCTGACTGACAGGAGGAACAGAGCGGGAATAAAAGGGGCACTTTCAGGTTGGCTGCCGGTGACTAGTGTTGTTCTGCAGGGGTTGGTGTTGGCACTGCATCTTTTCATGTTATTTGTCAATAATTTGGATGATGGAATTGATGACTTTATGGCCAAGTTTCCAGACGATATGAAGATAGGTGGAGGGGTGGGTAGTGTTGAGGAAGCAGGGTGTCTGCAGAAGAATTACAGAAGAGTCTACAGGTTAGGAGAATCGGCAAAGAGGTGGTTGATGAAATATAGTAGGGAAGTGTGTGGTTATGCATTTTGGTAGAAAGAATAAAGGCATAGACTATTTCCAAACTTGGAGAAATTTCTCCCTGTTTGATGGCTCTGGGCCTGTACTCGCTGAAGTTTAAAATAATGAGGAGAGATCTCATCGAAATCTATCGAATATTGAAAGGTCTACATAGAGTGGATGTTGAGAGAATGTTTCCTATAGTCGATGAGTCTAGGATCACAGAGCACAGGCTCAGAATAGAGGACATCTATTTAGAATAGAAATGAGGAGGAATTTTTTTTTTAGCCAGAGGGTGGTGAATCTGTGGAGTTCATTACCATGGCCAAGTCATTGAGCATATATAAAGCAGAGGTTCTTGATTAGTCAGGGCATCAAACATTACAGGGCAAAGGCAGGAGAATGGGGTTGAAAGGGGAAAAAAATCAGCCGTGATGGAATGGCAGAGCAGACTCAATGGGCCTAATGGCCTAATTGTACTCCTGTGTCTTTTGCTCTTCTGGACTCCAACTAATGCTGGAGCAAAGTGGTGTTGATAGGTATGGGAATTTCAATTTCCTGCATGCTTACGTTGGAAGTCCCAAGCATCTTCACAGCAACAGTGGTCAGAATGTTAATAATTTGAATGCAGTGAGTTTCTATTACATTCAAGATGCTGCTTCGAGGAGTAGCTCACTCATCCTGTGGCCAAGGCCTGAAACTACAGCAAAGTACTTAATAAATAAAATTAAATAGCATATTCATAGCTTCCTGTGCTAACGAAGGGCTTGGCCAGAAACGTCGACTGTGTATTCCTCTCCAGCATTTCATGTGTGTTGCTGAAGATTTCCGGCATCCACAGCATCCTTTGTGTTTAATATATATCCGATGTTGCAATTTTAACAGTTAGCCATGAAAATCAAAAGGCATTACACGGAAAATAATGCTTTTCAACGGAAAATGAGTGCCCAGTGTGAAAGGAACAGAATATAAATCTGGAAAGTTTAAACAGACCATCTCTATATTTTTGTAGATATAGACAGACAGATATTTTATTGATCCCAAAAAGAAATTACAGTGTCACAGTAGCATTACAAGTGTACAGATATAAATATTAGAAGAGAAGTAGAAAGAATAAAAAATAAGTTACCTCAAACAGTCTAACAGGAGGGGGTCATCACTTCCCCAGCTATAGGTTGACCCATTATAGAACCTAAAGGCCGAGAGTAAGAATGACCTCATACAGACTCTTTGGAGCAGCACAGTAGTCTTAGTCTATTACTGAAAATGCTTCTCTGTTCAGCCAAGGTGGCACACTGAGGGTGAGAAACATTGTCCAGAATTGCCAGAAGTTTCCATAGGGTCCTTTGTTCTACCACAGCCTCCAGTGTGTCCAGTTTGACTCCTATAACAGAGCCAGCCTTTCTAATCAGTTTATTGAGGCTGTTGACATTACCCATGTAGCTGCCATTGCCCCAGCACATCACCACATAGAAGGTTGTACTGGCAACATCAGATCGGTAGAACATATGAAGATGAAGGAGAGTAAACATGGTGCAAAGCAATTTACAGCAAAAATCTTAATTTTATCCTATACAATAGGTGACAACAAGAAAAATGATATACAGGTTATATACTTACCTATTCAAAATATTCCTGGATCCTCTTTAATGGTGATTATGTTAAATATGGGATTGTAATAGCCAGTTTTGTAACTGCACCATATAGAACAGAGATCTCTGATTAAATCCACACTTAGTTCTTATCTCGGCTGGTATGCTGTTTGGTTTCAGTGACCCTGGAAGATGGAAGCAGAGGCGTCACACATGTGCCCCTGCTTTTTAATTGATCTGTTCCCATTAAGGTGTTGGCAAACAACCTCAAGTGAAAAGTAAGACAGAAACTGCCGGAGGAACTCAGCAGGTCAGGAACCATCTGCAGAAGGGGAACAGACGAAGGACAGTGTGGCCCGAGACCCTTCATTGGGACTGGAAAGAAAGGGGGAAGAAGCCAAAATAGGACGATGGGGGAGTGGAAGCAGCACAAGCTGGCAGATGATAGGTGAAGCCAGGTGAGGTGGAAGGTGGGAGGTAAAGGTAGACACTGACTGAGGGCAGGAGAATATTTGGCTGGGTTGCTCCCTTTCAAATTGTGAAAAAAAATGCTATTTAGCTGAGGTACTAAAAGTAAAATCCCAAAGATTTAGTCGCTTCAGAACAAGGAAGGACATATTTTTAGAATCATCGCTGATTGCAAATTAAATTATCCTTCTGCATCTCACCCACATGGAAGGAGACATACAGTCATTACGAAAGAGCTGGAGTTCTTTGTGTGGAAGCTGCTAAGAAGTTTGTACTATCTCAGCTTTTATTGTATTTGCCCTGGCTTTCTGCCAATCTATTGGAGGGAGGGAGTTTTTCTGTGACATTAACACATTACAAGGTGCACTGTTTCTTATCATTCTGAATAACTCTCTAACTTATAAAAATACAGTTTGCTAAACAAACAGTTGGTATAAATTGCTTCTCTAATTTGGATAACAAAAAACCTTTATCACAAAAATGATGAGCTAAATAAATGGAAGGAATCATTTCAGATTCTCAGAACATGTCATTTTTGATAAATTATCCAACTCACCTCTAAATGAATTCTGTCCATTACAGTGAGAGCTATTCCTTGATGACTACTGGGAACTCAATATCAAGCATTCCCAGGTCACCTACAGTAGTACTGCATAGTTTCTGGCAAACAAAGGCCTAAGTCCAGGAATTTCAGTCAAACAGTGGGCTCAAACAAAACTACCTTGTTGCACTTGTAATCTACTCATTCTTTTGTGTGAAACTGGAAATTCAGAGAAAGGTGCTTTTAGTGTTTTTATCGCCTGGATTATTAAATGCTAACTTCTAACATAGGAAGATAAACAGGAACATGCTCACTTTCTACGAGGCTTCATGCTACATAACTGTGGAAAATAAAGACAAAAGATTTGCCACTCCCGAGAAACAGCAGTGTTGGAAGTTCAGAATAATGCTCCCCCACCATTCCCAATGTACTTATGTCACATTTTTTTTTGTAATTTATTTTTTATTGAAGTTCATCATCACATTTCTAATGAAATGGAATGACTCTTTTCTTATTCTCCTAAATTCTGCTGGGTCTCTCAACACAGTAACCTATCAGTACTCACTAAGTGTCATTAGAAAATGGATTGAGACTTCCCATATCAATACATGCAGCAGTCTTGACTGATTTTGTGCCAGGGTGTTGTGAAGGACATTTTACTTCCCTTTAAGAAAGTTGGGACAGTTTCTATTAGAAAAAAAGCTACAGTGAAAGGTCACAGTCCGAGTGAAATTAATATCACAAATGAGCCACAAAGCTATTTATAATTTGTAGTTGTGATTTAAGTGTTTATTTTGCAAAGTGCCAGGCAGACAATCTCTGAGGAGTATTGATAATGGCTGGGGTCTCCCTTCTTGCAAAGACATTGCTCAGAAGGCAATGCTAAAATATTTTTGTAAAAAATATTGCCAAGAACAATCATGGTCATGGAAAGACTATCTTCATCCACATCACATGACATGGCACATAACAAACAAGCAGAATGTGAATAAACTAAGCCAAACCGCAACACAAATCCATGATTATTATCAATTGGATGGAGAGAAGCCTCAGAATAGTTACATTTGGTCTTGAGTTGAAGATTCTTGGTGGGTTACAATGTTGTTTGCATAATATGGACAATTTAACCAAGGCCTTATCTGGGAATAATTGATGGGCAATTAGTGGGGATTATATTCTTTATCTAAACATATGCAAAGATACAATAGAATTCAGAGTGTATACCACTGGTAATGAGTAAAACTCTTTGAAAATTTTCCCATGCTGATCACTCTAAATTGATATATCAAGCTAGATCTACAAATACATACACCTATACTGTGGATGGGGAGATAACGTTAATAGACAGTGATTTTCCATCTCAACTAGCCCTGACCTATTCAAGTGAATGGGAAAAAAAGGTAAACAGGAGAGGTTCAATTTTCACATTGTTCTAGACCTTTTGTTGTTGGAATGACCTTGGTCTTAACTGTAAAGGAGAATCTTGCAGAATTCTGGCAGGGCCCTATTAATAGCAGACATTAATGGAATCCCAATATTATCTGACTAACTGGTGAGAAGGATTTGTCCGGCAGCCACCACACCTGCCAAAGTAATTGGGACACAAATGTAGTTAAGAAGGCCGAATACAAATCTGTTTTTAATGGCGCCAGTAAAAATGCACCTTCTGGGCTCCAGGGAAAAATACCTCTTCCACTTCTCAAGGTCTCCCTAGCGCCCCAGTATCAAATCCCCTCAAAACATTTCTCTCTAGGATTGGCGGACTTCTTTTTGCGAAGGTGAACAAGCACCCTATGCGATGGTGGTGTAGCATATGCCATCTATTTTGAACTCTTGGCTCTCCAACAACTTTTGCATAGCAATACACACTAAACTGTATCCCTGAGAAATTAAAAATCAGCCACAATGTCTCGATTTATGTCAGGCCAAGAGTCATTTCATGATGTGGTTCTATGTTCTATTAAATACCTCGGTTAACAATGCTAATAATTTACTGTACAAGGTACTTCATGTCCAGTTTCCATGATGTTATTAACACACCAATGCCACCACCATGAGGAACTGTGCCATTTCTCAAGAAGAGTCACCAAAGCAGTACAGAGAGAGAGAGAGCACCATTTGAATCCTTCGAGTTACAGTTACTACCCTTCTTCCAAGTTACAGTCATTCCATTCTATTACATACAGTGGCCACTTTATTAGATACACAAGCTTGTTAATATAAATATCTAATCATTCAACCATGTGCAGCAACTCCATGCAGGCAAGAATGCTCAGGGGGTTCAATTGTTTAGACCAAACATCAGAATGGGGAAGAAATGTGATAGAGCATAGAACATAGAAAAGTACAGCACAGTACAGGCCCTACGGCCCACAATGTTGTGCCGACCCTTAAAAACCCTACCTCCCATTTAACCCCCACCTTAAATTCCTCCATATACCTGTCTAGCAGTCTCTTAAATTTCACTAGTGTATCTGCCTCCACCACTGACTCAGGCAGTGCATTCCATGCACCAACCACTCTCTGAGTAAAAAACCTTCCTCTAATATCTAAGTGACCTTGACCGTGGAATGATTGCTGCTGCCAGATGGAATGATTTGAGTATCTCAGAAACAACTGATCTCCCGAGATTTTCACGCATGATAGTCCCTAGAGTTTACAGAAAATGGTGCGAGAAACAAAAAGTATCCAGGGAGCAGCAGTTCCCTGGGTGAAAATGCCTTGTTAATGAAAGAGGTCAGAGAAGAGTAGCCATATTGGTTCAAGCTGACAGGAAGGTGAGAGTAACTCATATAACAAATCATTATATGGTGTGCGGAGAGTATCTCCTAATGTACAATGTGTCAAACCTTGAAGTGGATGGACTACAGCAGCAGAATACCACAAAGGTACACTAAGAAGCCTCTTTATTCAGTATAGAGGTATATGAGTGAATACGCTCATAGAACACATAGACATACAGCGACAAAATTGGCTTTCCAGCCCATGCTGTCCATGCCAACTAAAATGTTTATCTGAGCTATATGTCTATCTGATATCCAACCAAGCCATCATCAGGAAATGGCAAAAAAATTCAGTTCTGGCTACTTTTCCTTCAATTTCATTTAATGAAAATCCTCCATTTTCTATAAATGATGTGTGCCGCTTTTCACACAGAGCTTGTCTCTGTGTTGCATCCAAGCAATAAAGGCAATGACCTAGAAATTGTACTGCGCTAGTAAGCAAGCAGTGTGCAAGAATCTGCATCAGGTTTCTGCCTCGACCACTTACTGCAAGGTCACATTGCCCATGAAACCAAGGCATTGTGAGAAGTAAATTTAGCAATGTGCGCAGTACACAGATGGAAAACATTTACAAACCAGAAGTCCATAAGATAAGGGAGCAGAGTTTGTCCATTTGGCCCAGCATTGTCCATCATGGCTGATTTATTATTATCCCTCCAACCCCATTCCCCTGCCTTCTCCCTGTAACCTTTGACACCCTTACTAATCAATAACCTATCAACCACCACTTTCAATGTACCCAATGACTTGACCTTCACAGCCACCTGTGGCAACAAATGCCACAAATTCACCACCCTCCGGCTAAAGAAACTCCTCCTCATCTTGGTTCTAAAGGGACATCCTCGTATTCTGAGGCTGTGCCATCTGCTCCTAGATTCCTCCACACCCTCTCTACATCCACTCTACTTATGCCTTTCAATATTCGATAGGTTTCAATGAGATCACCCCTCATTCTTCTTAACACCAGCATGTACAGGGCCTGAGCCATCAAAGGCTCCTCATATGTTAACCCTTTCAATCTCGGAATCATTCTCGTGAATCTCCTTTGGACCCTCTCCAAAATCCTTTCTTAGATAAGGGGCCCAAAACTGCCAAAACAGGCAAGTGTGGTTTGACCAATAACTTATAAAGCCTCAGTGTTACATCCCTGTCTTGTCTCTGCTCATCAAACCAACTTGGATAGCTTGCATATCACATCTCATGGGATTTGGGAGAGAGTGAGAGGGAGAGAGGATGAAGAAGTATAAAAGACCAGTGCAGGATGAAAGGAAGTTCAGTCTGGTCATGCCATTGGAAGAAAACCATTGGCTAAAGTGGCAACTTAGGGTTACAACCCTGGCAAGAGTGGTGGAGGACAACACAAGCAATATACAGACCAAAGAAGGGGTGTGGGGACAGAAATGGGCAAAAGAAGGCAAGGATAAACTATGAAGGAAACTCTGTCAAACTGCTTCCCTTTGTGTTGCCCAGAAGCAACTTCAGCTGCCTTGTTTGTCCAGTTTCTGTACAGATGGGCGTCTACAAATGTTGTCTATGTACTGGATATGTATAAATGAAATTTGCCAGAGTAATCTCAAAAGATGCATTGCATGTCATTTCATGATTTTTGGCATGTGTAGGAGCCTCTGCGCATCAATAGGTCACAGGTTTAAAAGCTGAAAGCACAGCAACTACTCAATCATGTTTATCACTGAGGTTTCTCATTAAATTTATTCATGTGAGGCGCAAAAAATCTTCCACCTCTGCATCATTTTCCATTAATGTCTACACAAATACTATTTTCCATCCCCACATCTATTGATTCAATTCCCAGAAATTGATTAATCTATCAATCTCTGTTTTCATTGAAGATAATGGAGCTTCCAACACCATCCAGGGTAAAGAGTTCTAAAGATTTACAGCCCTCTAAATGAAAGTGTTCATCCTCAACAATTTACCATCCCAAACAATCTGCAAGCCCATTCTCAAACCATGTCCCCGGTCTCTATCAGGAAAACATTCTCAAAAAAAACACCCCAAACCCGCCCTCTTGCATTTAGTCCATCAAGCGCTAAAGTTTCAATGAGATCTCCTCATACGATAAACTACTACCCATGGGATCAGTCCAGTGACCTCTGTGGCACTCCTCTATGGCACGTACATCCTTCTTCGGGTAAGGGATCAAACCTGTGAGCAATATTCCAGGTGCAGATTCACCAATGCCTTACATAAATGCACACAACTTCCTCACTCCAGTAATCAAATCTCTCAAAAGAGGCCAACGTACCATTTTCCCTCCTGACTAATAGCTGGATCAGCATGTTGGCTTTCAATGGACACCCAGGTCCCTTTTAAACATTTCGCACTACTTAACAGAAGATCAACTTTACACAGCTATAAGCATACTCCATGAGGTATTAATATAAATACAACCAAGGAAGGTCACATCACTTATTCTATTTTGTCCCCTTGGTTACCTCACTACCATATTCAATTATCTTTCTAAAGATCCAATAGTTTCCTCTTCCTCTACTCTGCCCAGATTTTCATTTCATTACACATCTTTCTGTGAAAAATATCCTGCATCTACCCCTGCAACTGCCTTCTGTCTACCTAACCAATGGCTCGTTGCAATCATTTTCTGAATCTCATCTTCTATGCCTCATTTACAGACCTCTTCTTTAAAGGCTGGAAAGCTATTTTCTAAATCTATGTCACTGTAGATCTGCAGGTTGGATCATCTCTGAACCACCTCCAGGAAATGAACACTGTCCTTGTATTATGTTATTCATTTCAGTTGACTAAAGCTCCACTGGAAGTATCTGCAGGTCGTGCACTTCTGAGATAAAGTTGTGTGGAAGTTCTGAAACACCTTGGATGCCTCTCCAATGCAGCGCCAAATAAATGCTGTAAGGCCAGAGAGGTCAATCTGCAAATCATAGACAGAGAATCCACTGACCCATTCAGACAGGCATTAAACATTTCATGACACCCTCAAAAAAGATTCTCAATCACAAAAACAAAATTAACATTCAATTATCACTTGTGGAATCTGGCTCTGCTGTTACGCTTGCTTGAAAAACAATGATTACAAGAAAGTGCTTTGAAATGAGTGCCACTGATGTGAGGATATGCAACAACATCCAAATCTTTATTTCCTAATACATCTGCATTCACCCAATTTCTTGAACGTTAAAGCTGCACTCTCAGACCAAATATATTCTCAAGGGTACAGACACACTGCATATTCCACACTGCAATTCTCCCTGCAACTATCTGGCCAAGGCAATTAACTTCGTCCACCACTAGTTCATCCTTTTGGGAGTCTCATAGTCATTTCAGAATCCTGCATTTCCCAACTGCCTCATTAGTACTGGAACCTGGATACAAATTACTTGTAACAATTCGACATAGAGTGCAACAACTGGCTTACAATGACTCACATTTCCTACAGAATACACAATTCCCCCAACCCTCTCCTCCCCATTATCCAAAATGCATCTTCTACAACTACAGCACCATGCTTACACAAATGGTAAATTATAAAACTCCTCCACAAAAGCTCACGAGTGACACAAGGAAACTCTACGTTCTATCAGCCGGTACATTCTTTCCATTTAATGTCTGGGAGTTTGGTCTACATCTCCTTCTACTTTTTAAAAATCCTAATCTGAGCTCCTTGTGCCTCCTTTCTCACTTACTTTCCTGAACCTTTCTCCCCTCATTCTAATGTTTTTTTTCCAACTTTCTTCTGCTGTAATATCTTTCATTTCTGATTTTACTCTGCGCCATCTTTTCTCATCTTTACCACCCACACCATACTTCTCTCGCCAGCACTTAAATATCTGAAACAAAATCCACAAGTAAAGGAGTTGAATAACTTGCCAACAACTTTGAGTTCTCTGGATCCCTGACAAAGGGAACACCCGACAAGGCACAGCACAAAGGTTGACCAGGCTTCACTGAACAAGGTGCCAGGCAAAGCTCGTTACAGCAGTTAAGAGTCAGTGGAAGGTACTTGCAACAACCGTAACTCTTGCTCATCATCCAGAGCCTTCCCATGAACTAATTTTGATTTCTCCTCAGCACATCATTTCAGAGACTCCACTTGAGTAGTCGTCCTCTGCCCTACACGTTTCTGCTGTTCCTTACGGCAGCTTTTCTCTTTTACCAGCATTGTTTACTCACTAATTTTAGCTTGGCAAGTCTTTCAGTGAAGTGCAGCTCAAAACAAAAGCTGGGAGCTTTGATAATATTTATAAATGGTTGCTTTCACTGATAATTCAGGCATGCAGTCACACCTTTATTCAGATAGAAGCTTGGTAGAGCCTAGAGCAAACCAATCCAAAATAGGAAGTTATGGGGCTTACCATTCACCTGTGGAGGGGAGTACGGCTCAGATCCAGAATCAGGTGGAGATTCAGGTAAAGTACTGAGGAAAAAAAAGGGGGTATAATAGTTAAAGGTTACAGGTATTAAATGACAGAACAACTCAAAGCCACACTTGAAAGACAGATTAAAATGACGATAACAATATCAAACACATGATACGTTCTCGAGCCATTGGCGCATTGAAATTGCACTCCAAAGGCTATGAGTATAGACTTAGAATGTCACAAACTCTTAAAAGAAAAAGTATTGCTGTACTTTCTTTAAATTATTTTCCCCACTTTAATAACAAAATTGTAAAATTTCTTGCCTTGTGGCTTTTTCAAACCTCTCAAGCAACTACTTGCAGGTAAGGCCCATGCTGTCTGCAGAGCAGTTGGCTTACAAAGTCCCCAACACAAGGAAGTCTCTAGAGGCACAGTACAGGACAGTAACTAGGAGGTCCAGAGCAAACAGATGGGCAGAGTTTGGAGCTGTGATACTTCATCTTGTGCATCCTAGATGATGGCTGGTCTGACAGTGATCAAACAACAAGTTGCCAGCCTTCCTTTTTGATCAGAAACTACAGGGATACAAACAGCAGTTGGAAGCTGCGTTTAAAATGGTGGTAGCGAAGAGAAAATGGGATGAGTCAAAGGTCAAATTATATTGCGGTAAACTTTGACAGTGTGCATCCTCGGATTCCTATTTCTCAGATTAATCCCACAATCACACATTGAGAAGGAAAATATACCACACAGCTCCCCATAAACTGGCTCTATTTACTTGTTCTTGAGCAACAAAAGTAAAATTGTTTATGTTTTACTGCTGTGCCCAGCAGCAAGGTTAGGAGAGAAACCACAGGCAACATCAAATCACAGCTGACCTGCTCAGAGAGGAATTCCAATAAAACAAACACAGAGTGAGCACAAAGAATTACTGAAACAACCAGATCAATTATTAAAAGCAGAATCAAGCATCGAAAGACAAACACTAGAAGCATTACTAAAATTTCCTAAAGCAGTCACAGACTCATGCACTCCTTCAGAACCAATGCGACAATTTTCTCCTTTCTCTTCAGATGTTAATTTTATGAACACAAGAACAGATACAAATTTGAGCTTCTCTCATTTGTGAGAATTACAAATGCATATGTGGTCTAATTAATTTTTGTTATAATGTGCTGCCAATAGCCAGTTAGTTTTACTGGAGCCGCTTATGAGTTTGTGTACTTTTAAGTGAATAACTGCTGGAGTCAACCAGCGCTCTTTTGGTGTCATTTGAGAACAATTCAGCTAAATAATTTGGTTGATGTTTCTGTTGTGAGGTGTAGCTCATTGAATGGGATTTCTGGCAATCCCAGCACCGTTAAAAAAAATGTTTTCAGCCTCTTAAAAATGAACTGTTACTTCACTGAAATATTTATCACATCCTAGATTTGGAGCAATTCCAGAGCTTCAGGTTCAGCAGCTTCACCCTAGAGGTCTTTGACTAGCAGGTCAGAGAACTAGAAACAGCCACTTAGTCCATTACAGCCTTCCACACTTCTACTGCTTATTGAGCTTTACTTCAACAGAACGCTCCATAGTCTCACTGCACTATGGTTTAAGCCAGAGTGCGACAGACTTGAAGGAGTTAGCGGAGAATAGAAATGCTGGGGGAACCACTCCAGTATGTGTGTTCAGTGCCTCCAAAGATTCCAGGAACATACTGGATCAGCAAGGGGAAGAACGTTGCTCTGCTATCTCAGTTCTGCTGCAGTAGGCAGAGCAGGAACATGTCCTCCCCCACTCTCCCTATTTGTTACCCAATCATTTAATGATTTTACACAAAGCTCTCTTTTATTCCAACTACACCCTTACCTGTGTACATCATAGCTGGCACAGTTTGTAGCTTTTGGCTGATGGCAACTAGAATGTATTTCAGGCCTCTGTGCTGATTGTTTTCCCACACCATAACCACTTTCTTATGTTTGAGCTGCTCACAAATTGCTGCTTCTTCCTCTTGGCATGGCCTTCTGTCAGAATACATTTCACACCATGACACAGACTCTTAATGTTAACGGCATGATAATTTACAGTGCCAGTTGTAGGAGTGGGATTCGATTCCCACCACTGTCTGTAAGGAGTGTGTACGTTCTCCCTGTCACTGTGTGGGCTTCCTCTGGGTGCGCCAGTTTCTTCCCGCAGTCCAGAGACGTACGAGTTGGGGTTAGTGAGTTGTGAGCATGCTCTGTCAGTCCCAGAAACATGGTGATGCTTACAGGCTGCTCAGGCAATCTTTGCTGATTTGATTTGATGCAAACAACAATTTTCAATTCAATTCAATGCAAGGTTGTTTAATGTCATTTCTAGTACATAAGTGTAAAGGAGAACAAAATAATTGTTACCCCTGCTCCGATGCAGCATAAAAAAAAACACAATATGACAAAGAACACAATAATCATTTTAAAAGTAAAAAATAAATTTATGTACATAAGATAGCTTATATACATAGATTATACATACATATCATAGATAGGTTGTACATACATAAAGTGATGCTAGGTACAGGAGTGTCTGTATGTACAGTGACTGACAGGAAATAATAAAGTAGTGGTGGTTAGGCGGGCAGAGGACGGGTTAGAGGGTGGAGATGTTGATCAGCCTTGCTGCTTGGGGAAAGTAGCTGGTTTGAATCTGATGATCCTGCTGTGGATACTATGTAGCTTCCTCCCTGGTGGGAGTGGAATAAACAGTCCATGAGCTGGGCTGGTGGGATTCTCCGCTGGCCCTTATCCAGCACCTTTCTGTATATAAGTCGTGATGGTGGGTAAACTGGTGTAGATGATGCTTTGGGCAATTTTGACTGCCCATTGTAGAGCCTTCATGTTCACTGTAGTGCAGTGTCTGTACCCTGCCATGATGCAGCTTGTTACGGTGCTCCCTGCTGTGCATCTGCAGAATGACACAAGTATAGATAGGCATAGTCCAGCTCTCTTCAGCTTTCTCAGAAGGTAGACACACTGGTGAGCTTTCTTGATTGTGTATAATGTGTTCTGGGACCATGAGAGGTTGTGCGAGATGTGCACTCCCAGGAGTTTCAAACTGCTTGCAGTTTCCACTGCTGCACCACAGGTGAGAAGGCAGGTGTGAGTGGTACGAGTTCTCCTGAAGTCAATAATCATCTCCTTTGTCTTGTCGACATTGAGGAAGAGGTCGTTTGTCTGGCACCAGGCCTTGAACTCTTTCATTTCTGGAGGCCATCTTATCGTTGCTGGTGAAGAGACTCACCACTGCTGTGTCATTAGTGAACTTGACAATGTGATTAACATGCACAAAATGCTGGAGGAACTCAGCAGGCCAGGCAGCATCTAGGGAAACATAAGCTGTACTCCTTTCCACAGATGGTGCTTGGCCAGCTGAGTTCCTCCAGCATTTGGTGTGTGTTGCTCGGATTTTCAGCATCTGCAGATTTTCTCTTGTCTGTGATTTGACAACGTGATTACTTGGAAAGTTGCCCATGTGAGCAGAGTGTACAGTAGTGAGCTCAGCACACAGTCCCGGGGGGCACCCATGTAGAGAGTGATGGAGAAGGAGGAGTGGTTGTGTGTCCTTACTACCTGAGGTCTGCTGGTTTGGAAGTCCAATGCCCAGTTACACAGTGATGTATTTAGACCGAGGAGTAGGAGTTTGTTCACCAAGGTCTGTGGGACAATAATGTTGAAATCCAGATACAGCACCTTGACTCGAGTGCCCTGGTTTTCTAGGTGTGTTGGGGCCAGGTACATGACAGACGCTAAGACATCGTCATGGAGTGTTTCTGTCAGGAAGCATATGGGTGAGTTTCACTGTATGTTTCAATGTTTTGATGTACATGTGACAAATAAAGCTAATCTTTCATCTTTATTTCTGTATTATAGGATGGAGTTCAGCAGTAAATGAAAATCAAAAACTGCAGATATGTTGGAAATCTGAAATCAAAACAAAATGCTGGAAAAACTCAGCAGGTCATGCAGCTTTTGTGGAAAAAGCACTTGGTGAAGAGGTGAACTGCCCTCCCTCATCCAGATAAAAGCCTCATCCAGATAAAAGAAAGAAGTCCTCGCAGATTCTTGGTGCCATATAACTCGAGAATCGATGCACGTGCAGCCCATCATTGTGTGTGCAATTCCATAGCATTTTTCTTGATTTGGTCCTGCTGTCCATGAGGAATCTAACATGTTAGTGTGCTTGATGCAAGCAAAGTCTGCAAACTGAGCAATATGGCAGCTATCAGCTGATACATACCAGAACCATTTCAAAGCAGAACAGACTGAGGGTCACAATGACTTTCAGCACATCAGGCAACACAAGAAGGGTGCACTGCAGCGCTTGTAGGTGGCACTGTCCTGATAATCTGCTGTCTCCTCTTTCTGGCAGTCCTCTTTCTCTGTGTACTTCCAAATGAAGATGGGAGACTCCCCGTTTGGAGCTGTTCCTCTTCTACACCCAGAATGCAGCAGCTAATAAATTTCATATCCAAAAGGTTCTGGAACTTGCTGTGCTATCAATCCTTTGATGTCCATGTCCGCAATATCACCACAAAGCAATTTACTTTGTCTTTACAGTTGTGTGCCCCTTTTAATAATGGATATAACCATATAACAATTACAGCACGGAAACAGGCCACCTCGGCCTTTCTAGTCCGTGCCGAACTCTTACTCTCACCTAATCCCACCGACCTGCACTCAGCCCATAACCCTCCATTCCTTTCCTGTCCATATGTCTATCCAATTTAACTTTAAACGACAACATCGAAACTGCCTCAACCACTTCTGTTGGAAGCTCGTTCCACACAGCTACCACTCTCTGAGTAAAGAAGTCCCCCCTCAAGTTACCCTTAAACTTTTGCCCTTTACTTCTCAACTCATGTCCTCTTGTTTGAATCTCCCCCACTCTCAATGGAAAAAGTCTATCCACGTCAACTCTATGATCATCCAATCTTTGCACAACCCCAGTGGTTCTGGGAAAAGGATAATCCTGAAATTCTACTGATGCTTTGAATCATGCTGAATGGGAATGTGTTTAATTGGATAGTCACAGAAATGACTGGGCAGCTTTAAACTGAGCGTATACGAGGCACTGACGCCGTCAGCAACAGAAATGCACATCACCATGACCTGTAACCTCATGATTTAACATATCCCTCTCTTAATCATTAATATCAGATCAGATGAGTTCAGTGAAGAGTGCAGAAAGCACAATATGAACAGCTCCAAAAAATTTTCAAAGGGTGAAAAACTACAATTGCAAAAGCAGCATGCAATAGATGCAAGGAGGATCTCATAACCAATGGGTCAAAGGTTCAAAGGTTTATTTCATTGTCATGTACGATACAGCTCTGATATTTGTCTTCTCCAGGTAGCCATTAAATACAGAAAGACCATGGGTGTCAATGAAAGAAAAAACATCAACTCCCCCTCACATGAAAATGAAAACAAACAACACTCGCAGACTACAAAATTCCCCCTCCCACGATAACAAAAACAACAACCACCGACACCCTACACATAACAATTCCCGAACTCGCAGAAAACAGCAATGACAGTAGCACTAAACCCCCAATCCCACTTTACACACAAAAATTAACCGATCACCCACCCACCAATTGGCCACAAGAAAGAAAACACCGAAAGACTGAAGGAAAGCAATATAAAGTGCAGTCCAATAATCACACAAATCTCAGAATATGGGATAAGTCTTTTCCACTGCATATGAGGAGAGCAGTCACATAAACTCAGTCCTTTTGTAAAGAGTGACTGCCAACCTGGGTTCAAACACCGCCGATCTGGGCTGAACGTGCTGACTCGGGTCAGAGGCTGCCGATCCAAGTCGAAGGCGCCGATCACACCGAGATTCTGCAGTGCACTAACATCTAGGCATGCAGGCTGATGGATAATTAAACAACTAACAGAGGAAGAGGACTCAAGAAAATTTCCATCCTCTATGATGTGGGGTCTGGCATGAGATTGCTGAAGATTAGGCTGAAGCAGTTGTACCACATTCAGCCAGGAGCGACAGAGAATGATTTGGTTTATTCCTAAGGACTCCAGCATCACAGGAGTCACTCTTCAGCCATTTCTATTCACTCCACATGATATCACCGAATGCAGTATGAGATATGCAACAAGACAACATCATGCCTGCAGGACTGAAGACGTGCTGCATAACTGGCTGTACCAGCACATTTACAACTGTTGCATCTATCCACCAATAGCCAAGTTAAATCCTATTCACAAAAAGAAGCTAAGTTCCAACCCATTGATCTACCATCCATTCTGTCTGCTCCCAATCATCATTAAAGGGATGGAAGGTGTCAACAATTGTACAATGACATGCTGAGCTTGGACTTCACCAAGGCACTTGATACTTAATACTGCCTTGGCCCAAACATAGAAGTGAATTCCAGAGGTGAAGTGAGAATGGCTGCCCTTGAAAGGAAAGGAAGCTGACATGTTTATCAGAGATTAATCATTCCAGACCTAGGATATATATTGCCCCCAAGAACCTCCTATGTGGGAGGTCCTCATGACAATGTCTTTCTTTTCTTTGCTTCATCAGAACTCTTCCTTGCATCATAAACTTCAGAAGTGTGATGTCACTGGTGCCTGTATGACACTCCATTTCATTGCAAGTCTTAGGAAGGGAGCAGCCCATGCCTCTATGTATCAAGACATAGATAACACTCAGACATAGGCTGATAGGCAGCAAGTTACAGTCACAACATAAAAAAGCTGGAAAATGACCATCTCAATCAAAGGAGTCTAAGCATTTAATTTCATGACCAAGTCTGCTTTCCATCAATGCGTATTCTGAGGCATGTGACACACCTTCTTTCATACCACAGCTTTTCCACCATCTATATGGAGCACGTTTGCACAAACTTGATGGAATACTATGGAATTTAGGTACTTTTCATATTTGGGTGAGTGCAGCTCGAACAACACCCAAGCAGCACCATACCAACCAGGATAATGTAACTTTCTTGATTGACACCATATCCACTACCCTAAACGTTGCTTTCTTCCATCAGCATCACACAGTGGCTGTAGCGTGTTCCATCTATAAAATGTCCTGCAGTTAATCTCCAAGCTTGCTCCAGCAGTAACTGCCAAAATCCATGGTATCTACCATCCAAGCAGACAAGGGCTTTGGATGCCTGGGAAAACTTCCACATACATGTTAACCTCCAAAAGGCACACAGTTTTGACTGGACATAAATACATTGTTGACCCCCACAGTTCAGATGATAGAAATTTGCTTTTTCAGAATTTTCAAATGTTATAAAAGTCGGGCAGCATCACCGACAACAGCACATCCTCCCAATTTTGACCAGAAGGGGTATGACAGTCTCCAGTGCACTTGAATCCACAGCCACTATTCCAGATATAAGAACAATCTTCCAGAGAGTGAACCACTGGAAAGTATCTGTCCCAGACGGTGCTCCTGGCCATGTCCTTAAAAACTGTGCAGGTCAGCTAGTGGTGGTGCTTGCTTCAATCTGAGATTCATATCTGCTTCAAGAAGACCACTATTTTTCCTGTACCTAAAAAAACAAGGTAATCTGCCTTAATGACTACTGCCTGTGACTCAAGAATCCACCATCATGAAGAGTTTCAGCAGGCTCATCATGGTAGGCATTAACTCCAGCCTCCATCCACTGCAATGTGCCTACCATCAAAAACAGATTTATGGTATTCCAGGCTCTACACTCATCTCTGGAGAATCTGGACAGTAAAATTACACTATTGTTTATTGTCCATGGCCCTGCCTTCAATTCAATAATTCTAAGCAAATTCATCACTCTTCTCCAGGACCTGGGAGTCAACATAGCCCTCTGCAACTGATCCTCCACTTTCTGACCAACATATCACCATCAGTAGGGATAGGCTGTAACACCTCCACCAAGATTACTCTCAGCACTGCTACATCCTCAGCCCTTCACTATACTGCCTGTACACTCATGACCATGAGGCCTGGTTAGGCTCTAGCTCCATCTATAAGTTTGCAGATAATACTGTCGTGGACCTGTCTCAAATAATGATGAAGAAGATAGAGATTTTACTGATGTGGTTTCAAGACCTTTCCCTAAGTGTCAGCAATACGAAAGAGCTGGTCACTGACCTCAGGAAGTGGGTGGGGCACATGCTTCAGGCTGAGATTGAGAGGGGTATGTTGTCCTTTGGAGTGAGCATCACTAAAGAGCTGCCCTGGTCCAACCACGCAAATGCTGTGGACAAGAAAGCTCACCAAAGGCTCTACTTTCCCAGGAAGTTAAAGAACTCTGGAATGTCCTTGTCAGCACTTTATCAATTTTTACTGAGGCACCCCAGAAAGCACCCTCTCTGGCAGCACCACAGCTTGGTATGCTGTCACTACAAGGAACTACAGAGTTGTGGACACAGCTCAGCACATTATGGAAACCAGCTTCCCCTCAATGGGCTTTGTCTATACTTCTCGCTGCCTCAGTAAAGCAGCCAGCATAATGAAAGACCCCACCCACCCCAGACATTCTCTTCTCCCTTGCCCATCAGGCAGAAGATACAATAGCATGAAAGTACATACCACCAGGATCAAGGAGAGTTGTAGTGCTATTGAATGGTTCTCTAATACAATAAGATAGGCTCTTCACCTCACAATCCGACTTGTAATGTCCTTACACCTTATCATCTACCTACACTGCACTTTCTCTGTAGCTGTTACACTTTATATTGCATTCTGATTTTTAAAAATTTGTTCTACCTCAATGCAGTATGTAATGATCTGATCTGTATGAACGGTATACACGCCAGGTTTTTAACTGTATGTCGATACACATGACTACAATAAACCAATTCCAATTTCAAATTCGAGATGCAGAATAAAATTCCCTGTTGCAAATTCAGTGTGAAAAAAGGTAAATAAAAAAGACAAAATTCCTTTCCTCAAATGGGTTGTGATGCAGATACATATTATGAAGAATAGCAATGTGAAGTGCTTTCTAGCAACATACAACCCTTCTCCCCCCCCACCATAATGCAGTAATGTGGAGGTGCCATCTCGTACTGTCATTCATTCATTGTCACTGGATCCAAAGCCTTGAACCTGAACTTCCTCTCTTGCAGCTTTGTGTAAGTACCTTCACCAAAAAGGACCTTCAAGAAAAGATCCCCTTTGTGGAAGCACCTTCAAGAAAGTCTCACGGCCACCTTCTCAAGAGCAGTTAGCAATGGGAAATAAATGGTGGCTTTGGCAGCAATGCCAGATATGGAAAATTAATAAATAATGATGTGCCTCCTACAAAGAGAGATGCCTGAGCTCTCTTTGTAAAGGTCCCAATCAAATTGGTGGCAAGCTGAGTGGGAACTGAAAAGAACAAGCTTTCATTGCCAAGCCCTGTCGAAAGCCCTGAATGAAATTAGACGTCGTGTAAACAGCTTTTGGGTACGGGAATTTCTGCACTGCACCACGGAAGCTTTTACTGGTGTTGTGGACTCCAAACTGACTGACAAGGGTAATGTGGGAACCGGAGATGGGAGTGGAGGAACCAAGGAAGTGGACAGCTTGTCAGGTGCTCTGCTCCTGCCAAATGCTGGGCTTGTGCAGTCAAAGCATAGATCTCAGTCCTCAAAGCCATCCTGAATAATCAGAACCAAAATCAGCATCAGGCTTATTATCACTGACGTATGTCAGGAAATTTGCTTGTTTCATGGCAGTGGCACAGTGCAAAACATAAACATTATTACAAATTATGGAAATGAATATGTAGTGCAGAAAACAAAGAACTAGGTAGCGTTCACGTGTCAGAATCAGGTGGCATTCAAAAATCTTGATGGTGGAGGGTAGGAAGCAGTTTCTAGAATATTGGATGTGGGTCTTCAGTATTCTTACCGCCCCGATGGTAGTAAAACATATAGGCCGTGTTCCTTAATGATGCCTTCTTGAGGCACCACGTGTTGAGGATGTCCTCAACGGCAGGAAGTGCTGTGTTCATGATGAAAATGGTTGTGTCTACAACCCGCTGCAGCCGCTCGCGATCCTGTGCATTGGAGGCTCCTTACCAAGTGGTGTTGCAGACAGTCAGAATGCTCTTCACATCTGTAGAAATTCACTAGAATCTTTGGTGACGTACCAAATCTCCTCAAACTCCTAATGGAGTAGAGCCACTGGCATTCCTTCTTTGTGACTGCATGAATGTGTTGGGCCCAAGACAACATCTGAAATGTTGATGCGCAGGAACTTGAAGCTGCTCACACTTTCCACTGTTAACCCCTCAACGAGGGCTAGTACGTGCTCTCCCAACTTCCTCTTCCTGAAGTTCATAATTAATTATTTGGCCATGCTGACATTGAGTGCAATGTTGTTGCAATACCCCTCAACCAGCCAATCTATCTCACTTCTGTATGCTTCCTTGTTGCTGCCTGAGATTCTGCCAAAAACAATTATGACATTTGTGAATTTATAGATGGTGTATGAGGTTGCCTCTCCAGTTTCAGTGGCCTTGAGCCAAAGATTCCCAGGGGTCAGTTGTGATGTTGCATTCCTTCATGGAGACTTGGAGCACATCCTTAAACCTCTCCCTCTGTTCACTTAGTAATCTCTTCCTCTGACAAAGCTCAGTCTAGTGTCAAACATGCAAGTAATTTTCAAAGTTCAAAGTAAAATTTATTATCAGAGTACATACATGTCACTACATTTAACTCCAAGATCCTTTTTCTGCAAACGTACCCAGCAAGTCTATAGAACAGTAACTGTAAACTGTAAACAAATAGTGCAAATGCAGATATAAATAAATAGCAATAAATAACAATATAACATACATCAATACAACAGAGTCCTTAAATGAGTGTAGCTATCCCCTTTTGTTCCAAGAGCCTGATGGTTGAGGGGTAGTAACTGTTCTTGAACCTGGTGGGGTGTGTCCTAAGGCACCTGTACCTTCTACCTGATGGCAGCAGCGAGAAAAGAACATGGCCTGGGTGCTGGGATCTTTGATGATGGATGCTGCTTTTCTAAACCAATGTTTCATGTGGCCTACCAAGCCATTTGAGTATAACCAGGGCTTTGATGCTGGTGATGTTGGCCTGGGAAGGATTCTGGTGATGGTTCACTTATTGTTCCAGTGATTTTGTGGTAACAATGTTTGTAGAATTTCCTAATTCTTGATTAGATTATAGAGGTAGAACATAGAACAATACAGCACAGTTCAATTCAGATATGGCTGACTGTACCACAAAGATATCTGAAAACAAAGGTGGGAACTTTAAATGGAAGTGTTGCTTTTCCAGGTGCAAAGAGAGACAGCATGGTAAAGGATGAATGGATGGAGTTGAAATGGACAGTCCTGTTGAAGGGTCTCGGCCCAAAAGATTGTTCTTTGTTCCTTTCCACAGGTGCTGCCTGGCCTGCTGAGTTCCTCAAGTAATTTGAGTGTGTTACTATGAGCAGCAAAGCTTTGGGTAATGATTAGGCCACGAAGGGTAATGTGTGCTGGAAACTCACATCTAGAGGTAACAAAGGCATTGATGGGGATTTCAGCAGCAGATCAGCAGGGGCAAGTGGAAAGCTGGATGATGTTAGGAGAGTGATGCCATGGATATGTGTGTGGCATTTGGCTTTTTTCAAAGTTACAACAGTGAAGTCAGTTACAGACAGATGCTAAGTTGGTGAAGGAATTCTGTGATGGGCTCTGAGATGAGAACTTATTTGGAGAAAATTTTTTCTGGCCCAGGTCATTTTATTGGACATTAGATATGCATTGGAAGTATCAGAGTGACAATGAAGTAAAATAAAGCATGCTCATGTAGACAGAATGCACATTGAAACCAACGCTGTTTTTACATCATGTTGTCAAGGGCGAGTGTACAGATGGAATTAGGTTGTGCCAAAAGATAGATCCTTAATACATATGAGAGAGGTAAGATGGGAACCAGTTGCAAGCGATGCCCTAACTATGATAGCATTCTAAAAACATAGACATGAGAGAGCAAAATCTCACCTAGCTGGACAACAGCGAAGAAGCAATGATGGAGAATTTGTGTGGTCACCTGTGTCAAAAGTAGCAAATGGTTTGAAAGGATAAGAGTAGAGTAGCTATATTACATTCGTGGTGAATGTCATTTGGGACTTTGGGATCTCCCTGTACTTTTCTGACAATTACCCTTTTCTTTTCGGCATCCTTTTAATTGACGTTAGAGGGATTTTATTTTCACGGCCTTTATAACACCCTGAATAACATCAAACACAACATTTATTCCAGGCTTTCTTCACCGGTCAAAAGCCTCTGAACTAATCATCTTCTCTATTCACTTCATTAGGTGTTTGAAGAGATTTGGTATGTCAACAAAAACACTCAAAAACATGGACAGCATTCTGACAGGCTGCATCTCTGTCTGGTATGGGAGGGGGTTACTTACTGCACAGGACCGAAAGAAGCTGCAGAGAGTTGTAAATTTAGTTGGCTCTATTTTGAGTACTATTCTACAAAGTACCCAGGACATCTTCAAGGAGCAGTGTCTCAGAAAGGCAGTGTCCATTATTAGGGACCTCCAGCACCCAGGACATGCCCTTTTCTCTCTGTTACCATCAGGTAGGAGGTACAGATGCCTGAAGGCACACACTCAAGTGATTCAGGAACAGCTTCTTCCCCTCTGCCATCCAATTCCTAAATGGACATTGAACCCTTGAACACTACCTCACTTATTAAATATATATTATTTGTGTTTTTTGCATGATTTTTAATCTTTTCAAAATATGTAATTGATTTATGTATTTATTATTATTTTTCCCTTCTATATTATGTATTGCATTGAACTGCTGCTGCTAACTTAACAAATTTCACGACACACGCCGTGATAATAAACCTGATTCTGATTCTGATTCTGTTTAATTTTAATCATTCAGACAGCTCACAGGGATTTAATGTCAAAGTTGCAGTACCCTCAGATTTGTCTGAGTTCTAGACCAGACTTAGTCCATCTGTGGAGAGGTAAGAGAGTTCATTTATTTGCTATTGCTGTTTCTCCTCTCCTTCCCAAGTCAGAGTTGGAGGGAAATCTGCTCTGTAATGTCTGACCTTAGAACAAACTCTGTTTAGAATCAGGTCAATAACTTTGCTGGTGCTTTGAGGGTTAAAGATATCGACATTAAAAATAAACACTTACTTTACTAATTGCAGTCAGACCATACCGGCTGTTTTCATTCGTGTTTCTTAATGTAAAGGTTTATCAAATATAAGTTTTGTTTTGAAGCAATGTTTGCATGATGGATACAAGTTAAACATTGGGAGCTAGTCCGTACCAGGCTGGAAAAAAATAGTGCTAATCTACATACCTCAGCCAGTGGGGGGATGGGAGACCTCCCTTAAATGTACCACGTCTTTACTGTATACATCCAAGTTCAAAGAGTAAAGCTACAACTGCATAAAACAGCAAGACGATCGCAGAAACGTATTCTCAAGTATAGTTACTGGAAGACTAGGAACCCAGTGGTCTTGATATTCCTCAAGTGCTGTGTTATTTTCCCACTTTAACTTAAGCAAGAAGATAGTAAAACTCCCAATTAAATCAACAAAACCTGTTTGTGTGTTCCACTGCTTACAGTACTTCTGGCAATGCTGTTCAATAGAAACAGACTTCCGTCCTTAACAAATTTCTGTCTGGCTTGTACAAAGTAAGTTATGTCAGCAGTGGAGAAAGGAGATTGCAGCCAAGCACAGGGAAGCCTGAAACCAGGGATTGCAGTTTCTCAGGTGTACCTGACAAGCAGCATTACAGTGGCACATGTATGGGGCGCTACATCAGCAGACACTTGCTGGCTATGGATCCATTAATAGTTAAGCAAGAGTTCATCTGAGAGACAAAATAGCTTTCTCCACCTTTTTCTTATATTCCCGTGTAAATAAAAACTTCAGCCATCAATGGAAAAGTGTTCAATGCTCATGACTACAGGACTAGAACATCATTCCAGGAAGGAACGGGATGGTGAGAGTGAACAACGTGGCATCTGAAGTGTTACTTGAGCTGCCCAAGGCCAGTTTATTCATAACTAGGCTCAGCAAAGGAGCCACTGTCCCAATCCTGGCAGAACAATAACATTTGTGACCCTATGATAACCAAAGTTTGGGCTCGAAAAGACTATTCGAATATGAGGTCATTGGGAAGGTTAGATCTGATATTCCTCCACACCAAACTTGCAACTTCCCAGATCTCAAAAGGGAAAGGGAACACTAGCACCAGATGCAAATGTTTTATACAGTATAGATTTCTGGTAAATTGGTTTGTTATTATCATACACCGAGGTCCAGCAAAAAACTCGTCTTGTTCACTGCCCATACAGATCAATTCATTACACAGTGCATTGAGCTAAAACAATAACAGGAAGTCAGAATAAAGTGTTACAGGACAAAGAAAGTGCTGTGCAGGTAGACAGGAAGGTGAAAGGTCACAATGAGGTAGACTGTGAGGTTAAGAGTCTGACTAAGGAACTACTTAAAAATGTTTACAACAGCAGGGTAGAAGATGTCCTTGAGCTTGGTGGTATGTGCTTTCAGGACTCTTGGATCTTCTACGCAAGGGGAAGGGAAGAAGAGAGGATATCCAGGGTGGGGGGGCTCTGTGATTATGCTGCCTGCTGTACTGAGGTGGTAATAAGTATAGACAGAATCCAAAGAGGGGAGGCTGGATTCCATAATGTGTTGAGCTATGTACACAACTCTGCAGTTTCTTGCAGCCATGGGCTGAGCAGTTGCCAGACCAAGCTGTGATGCACCCAGGTAGGATGCTGTCTATGATGCACTGAAAAAGAAACGGTAAGGGCCAAAGGAGACATGACAAATTTCTTCAGCCTCCTGAGGAACAGGCCAATGAACCATTGCCATGGCAATGACAAAGTCTCTTGTTCATCCATCAAACGAATGCCTTGAGTTCACCAGCCAACTGCAAGTATCACTGGCCAGAAGAGACACCGCCAGAGAGATGAGAATACAGCAAGGTAAGCAGGAAGCAAACTGAAGGTAAAAATGGGACAAGATAAAACTGCAATTCTTCCAAAGCCACCCCGATGGATCCAAGAACAGTTGCCGGCTAGCCCTTTAGTTATATCACCCTTATTATAGACTCTTGTTTATAGATGCAAGGTGGATGGTACAAGTCCAGGTTATGTCAGGTTAAAATAACAATCTGTACAATACTTGTCCTATATGTTTTAGCATGGCAGCCGTATCAGGGTTTGCATGCCATTATCTCCTATAAGCGAAGTATCGTTGAGAGTGATGCTTCACTCCTCGATGAGCTCACTGCCTTTTAAGCACACTTTGAAAGAAGGAATAAAACTGCACCTGGGTGAATCCTCACAGTATCTGGTGACCCTACGATCTCTGACTCAGAGGCAAACATCAGAAGATCCTTCAAGAGGGTGAATCCTCGCGAGGTGTCAGGCCCCAAAGGTGTACCTAACTGGGTACTGAAAACCTGCGCTGGTCATCTGGTTGGAGTGTTGAAGAACATCTTCAACCTTTCTCTGCTGCGTCGGAGGTCCCACCTGCTTCACAAACACATCAATACTGGTGCCCAAGATGTCTCAATGACCATCACCCAGTACCCATGCCCAATGTGATGAAGTGCTTTGAGAGATTGGTCATGACTAGAAATAATGCCTGCCTCTACAAGGACCTGGACCCTCTGCAATTTGCACACCACCTAACAGCTCAAGTCAAGTCAAGTCAAGTCACTTTTTATTGTCATTTCGACCATAACTGCTGGTACAGTACACAGTAAAAACGAGACAATGTTTTTCAGGACCATGCTGCTACATGAAACAATACAAAAACTACATTGAACTATGTAAAACAACACAAAAACTACACTAGACTACAGACCTACCCAGGACTGCATAAAGTACACAGAACAGTGCAGGCATTACAATAAATAATAAACAAGACAATAGGCACAGCTCTACAGTGGATACAAACTCACTGTTTCTTCAGTGGATTTTGGACCATCTAGATAACAGCAATACCGACTAAACAGACTGCTGTATATCGATTATACTCAGCGTTCAACACCATCATCCCCTCGATACTCAACAACAAGCTTCAAAAGATGGACCTCTGTACCTCCCTCCGCAACTGGATTCTTCACTTCCTCATTGTGAGACCACAGTCGGTCAGGTCTCCTCCTTACTGACCATCAACACAGTGTACTTAGCCCACTGCTCTACTCCCTCTACACTCAGAACTGTGTGGCTAGGCACAGCTCAAACACAATCTATAAGTTTGCTGATGACACCACTGTTACTGGCAGAACTCAGGTGGGGACAAAGAGGCATATAGGAATGAAATAGATCAGCTGGTCAAGTGATGTCACAACAACAATCTTGCAAGACCAAGGAATTTATTGTAGGCTTCAGGAAGGGGAAGTTGAACACACCAATGTTCATTAAAGGGGCAGCGGTGCACAGGGTGAGCTGTTTCACGTTTCTGGGTGTCAATATCTCAGAAAATCTATCCTAGACTCTCCATGATGATGCAATCACGATGAAGGCACAACATCAGGAGTTTGAGGAGGATATGCCACCAAAGACTAGTAAATTTCTACAGATGTACAGTGTTCTGATTGGTTGCATCACTATCTGGTATGGAGACACTAATGCATGAGATTCTAACAGGCTTGTAGACTCAGCCAGTTCCATCACAGACACAAGCCTCCCCACCATCAAGGACGTTTTTTAACAGGCGATGCTTCAAGAAGGTGATATCTATCATTTAGGACCCTAACCATCTAGGATACGGTTTCTTCTCATTACTACAATCAGGGAGGATTTGCAGGAGCCTAAAGACATAAGCTCAACATTTTAGGAACAATTCTACCATCAGATTTCTGCACAGTGCATGAATCCATGAACACTACGTTGCAACTCCTCTTTTCATGACTTATATTTCCTGCAATTTATAGTAATTTGTTAGGCTGGCACTGCATTGTGGCCATGAAACAACAAATTTCATGATGTGTCAGGGACAATAAATCTGATTTTGATTTTCCATTGCTGATGTTGATTATAACAGGCCTCTGCTCTATTGGATCTTTGACCTTCAGCAACCGGCATGCCACGCTGGCAACATAACCAATCACATCACAGAATTCTCACTCACAACAAACCAGGATGTAAACAGCACTATTTTTTTAAAACCGGCAATTGTAATATTAAACATAATACCAAATTGTAAACATTCCTAAGATTGCAGTAGATGCTCAAATATCATTAACTTTTGTGTTACTTCATTAACTTAATCAAAATATGGAAATATTTATCTGCTGAAATGACCACTAAAATATATAAAACTAGCTTTTGGGGTCAGTAATTATGGCCTCAGAATCTTAATAGAAACTCATTCACATCTCATAAAACAAGGGATAGTACTTTCACAGATTTTTTTCAAGTAGTAGCTGTATACAAAAACCTAATATCTTGTCAGCTAATTAATTTCTGAAGATTACATTGGGGAAAAGTTGTAAACAACATTCCCTGTGGAGGGCCACCGACTGCAAGCTCACTATTTTCAAATTCAAATGGATAAGTATACAATACATAGATTACAGTTTAATCTATTCAATGCTAATAGTCTTACAGTCATTCCAGTCATAAAATCAAGGGAGATTTGGACAGGAGGGCTATGGTCCAGGTACGAGTCGATGAGACTAGGCAGAATAATAATTTGGCACAGACTAAATGGGCTGAAGGGTAAGTTTCTGAGCTGTAGTGCTTGATGTCTCCATCTAAACAAACTTTTGGTATTTTATGTTATTGGCTGGCTTACCTCCTTACTTCATCTATTTTCCACTTATTGCTTTTCAGTTTTCAGTTCTGTTAGTTTTTTGAACTCCTGAATCCTCTAGCTTCTCACTAATTTTTGCAATATTATATGCCCAATCTTTTTCATTTATGCTATCATTGACTTTCCTTTTCATTCACAGTTGCCTCATCCTCCTTTAGAATGCTTCTTTTACTTTGTGATGAAATGATCTTGTGCTTTCCAAATTACTCCCAGAATTTCCAGACCCTGCTGCTCTGCCGTCATCCCTGCTAGTAACCCCTTTCAATTAACTCTGACCAGCTTCTCTTTCATGGCTCTGTAATTAACCTTTATTCAACTCAACATCGATACATCCAACTTTAGCATCTCCTCTCAAGTTGCAGGACATATTCTATCAAATCATGACCTCTGCCTCCAGATTGTTCCTTTACTTTAAGCTGCTTAATGAAATCTGGTTCATTGCACAACACCAAATTCAGAATTATATGTTCCGTAGTGGGCCCAACCACAAGCTGCTGTAAAAAGCCATCTTGCAGGCATTCTACGAATTCCTTCTCTTGGGATCCAGTGCCAACCTGATTTCCCAGTCTACATGCATACTGACGTCCCCAGTGACTACTACAACACTCCCTTACATCCAGTTGCTCTTTCACCTATATCCTGGTTACTATTTAGATATACGTAAGAATGCATGTACGAAAGGAATGACAGTTTTCATGGTGGACTTCTATTTGCATTTAGGTTGTCCCAATGAAGTTGGACACAGCAGTGTGATGAGGATTTTATAAAATGCACCTGTGAGAGTTTTCTCGAACAGCATGTTAGACAGATAGATACTCTGTTGATTCCAAGGAAAATTACAGCGTCACAGTAGCATTCCAAGTGCTCAAAGCTTCCATCCCCCTTGAACGGTTCGCTGAATCATGGTGTCATGGCTTGCTTACTCATCCTTCCTACTGTCGCCACTCAGGGAACAAAGTGGGCTGAGGTTCATGCAGCCCCATGGCTTGGATCTCCTACCTATCTCACTCACTGTCACACCTTCCTGCCCCTAACCACAGACCAATTTCAAGCAGTTAATCTAACGTGTGACTCTCTCTGAAACACTGCACGACTGAATTAGAGAGAGAATTCCCCTACATCAATGCAATAATAATATCAACAAGTTGGGATTCTAGGATGTGTGTGCATCAGCACAGAAGCCACGAACTTGTTGACAGCACGCACTCACCAATGTAGTTCCAACTATTATCGGGCACTGGATTACCTGGCAATTCAGATTCAGATTTATTGATCACATGTATATCAAAACATACAGAGTGTAATATGTTATTTGCATTAACAACTAATGCACTAAGTACGTGCTAGGGGCAGCCTGCAATTAGCGCCGACATAGTAGGCCCACAATGTTTGGCAGATCAACAGAACAGAACATACCATACCATACCAAGCAACAACAGCAAAGCAAGCCACGTACCACTTTCCCTACGCCTCACCCACCCGCACACATACTCAGTCCTCCAGCCTCAGGACAGGTTGTCTCCTTCGGTCTCCAGTGGACATGAACCCAGTATCCAGCTATTGGGCCTCGCCTGGACTTCCAAACAGCCTTTGGGCTTCAGTCCAGACCTTCAATCAGACACTTGGCTTCAAAATCAACTTCCCATCGGCCAACAGATTTCCATTCAGGCCTCTAATTAACCATCTGGCTTCGATCTGGACCTCTGATCAACCTTCAGGCTTCGATTCAGACTTCCAGTTGACCCTTGGGTTTTGACCTTTGGTATTGATCCAGGACACAATGACGACTGGATAAGGGCCCAAACTCCAAGTCTCGAATGGTTGGCTCGCTGATGATGGGACCCCAGAAACTAGATCTCAAACTCCGGCCTTGTTGATAACAGGACTCTGAACATGCTAGCCTGACATCCAACTACACTCTCACTGCTGGAGTTTGAATGCAGAGTGGAGGCTTAAGCCTGATTTATATTTCTACGTCAAAAGTACACTATACGTACCGCATACCCTATGCCATAGGATGACTGCACCTCCCTGTAAAAGTAACTTACATGTCACGGAGACGCAGACCGCAACAACCGTGATTTGTCTGCTTCGTAGCATCGCATTTCCTCCTGCGCATTTCCGGTTGCTTTTCTCCGCCATGTCTGTACACTGATGCGAAATAAATGTTTGGAGACAATGAACCAAATTGTCAAATCTACCTGCCGACATCCGAAAATATTTGAAATGCATTTCCTCGTCCATGTCTCTCAGGAAGAAGCTCAACACAGTGGTATAGAAACTCCACCGCCAACTAGCATATTGGCAGTGAATTGTAGAGCAACACAGACACAACGCATGCTCCCTATGGCGTAGGGCTACGCAGAAGTATAAATCAGGCCTACGGCGTAGCCCGTATGCACAAGTATAAATCAGGCTTTAGAGTCTGGCGTGTCCTCTAATTTCCTCACATCCCTGTCCCTAAACCTCAACCTGACCCATAACTTCCCTCTTTTTCCCTAAAATCATCCTCACGAACCAGGAACCTGACAACAAACTAAAAAATAACAAAGTTTGAGCTGCGACCTTAAGAAAGATTACAGCTCAGCGCCATCTTGAAAAGCAAGGGCAATTCTCCAATAAGCATGCCAGTAAATCCAGCTGAACCACCTCAATCTGATTAGGCCGAGCACAGGTACAGCAATGTCGTTCATTTAAATGAATGGAAGGAGTTATAAAAGACCAGAGTACATTTTAGCAATTTACAATTTCATTTAACTGTTTCATTTATAAGTGTTTTAGCTTTGCAATATTTTTGAAATGGATTATATGCAGAGGGAGGAGGGGAGGACTCCAAGCCAGACTAAAATGGTGGGGTATGAAACTTCCTCTACCCAGTATCTTGTACAGTAACTGGAGAGCAAAACTGAGGAACTAAGAGCAAGATTGCTGTACTGGAGGGAATTGAGAGATTGCTGTGTTCTGTGTTTCAAGGAGACATGGCTAACTCAAGACACAATGGATTTGGCAGTTAAACATGAGTGTTTCTTGATATAGCAGATGAACTGGATTGCTGATTCAGTGAAGACAGAAGGTGGGAATCTGTGTTTCATGATAAACTCTCTGTGGTGCTTAGAGAGAGCAGTCACCTGGAACATCTAATGATTAAGTGCCGACCATTCTACTCACCGTAATCCTGAACAAAGTTTACATACTGCTAAAGGTCGATGTTAAGCAGGCATTCATGCTCCCAGGTGTTGTCATCATTAAGCAAGAAATAGCCTACCTCCAAGCCTTTTAAATCATTGACGGGGACTTCAGTTAGGCTTGTTTGAAGAAATCTCTGCCCCTTTATCATCAACATATCACTTGCAGCACCAGGAGTCCCAACACACTTGACCACTGCTATACTACCATAAGGAATGTGTGCTGTTCGATTCTCAAACCATATCTTGGAAAATATGATAATTTTGCTGTCTTCCGCTTACCTGCATCCAGGCAGAAGCTGAACAGCAAGATTCCAGAATTAAGGACAATGAAGAGGTGGTCGTGGGAGGCAAAGGAGTAGCTACGGGATTGCTTCAAGTCAGTGGACTGAGCCATGTTCAAGGACTCTGACAATCTGAATGAATTCACTCAACACCGGAGCATCTGGGACAGTGTAGATGCACAGAGCAGGATGCTTTTCATTGACTATTGCTTGGCATTCATTACTATCATTGACTCAAAAGTAATCAATAAGCTTCAAGACCTTGGCCTCAGTTACCTCACAGTCAGTTCGGATTGGCGACAACATCTCCTCCACAATCTCCATCAGCAAGGGTGCACCACAAAGCTGCGTGATTAGCCCCCTGCATGACTCGCTTTATACTTGTGACTGTGAGGCTAAAAACAGCTCCAATTCCATGTTCAAGTTTGCTGACAGCACCACTGTCATTGGCTGAATCAAAGGTGGGGAATCAGCATGTAGGAGAGAGATTGAAAATTTGGCTGAACAGTGCCACAATAATAACCTCTCACTCAATGTCGGCAAGCCAAGCAGCTGATTATTGACTTGAGGAGGAGGAGACCACAGGTCTATGAGTAGTCCTCGGGGAATCTGAGGTGGAGAGCGTCAGCAACTTTAAATTCCTCAGTTTTATCATTGCAGGGGATCTGTCCCAGGCCCAGCACCTAAGTGCCATTGCAAAAAAAGCACAGCAGCACCTCTATCTACTTACCTAGGAGTTTGTGAAGGTTTGGCATGTCATCTAAAACTCTGAAAAAATTTCTATCAATGTGCAGTGGACAGTATATTGACTGGCTGCATCACAGTCGGTATGGAAACACAAATCGCCTTGAACAGAAAAGCCTACAGAAAGTAGTGGATACAGCCTAGTCCACCACAGGTAAAGTTCTTCCCACCAGTGAGCACAAATACATAGAGCACTGTCACAGAAAAGCAGCATCCATCATCAAGGACCTCACCGTCCAGATCATGCTATCAGGAAGGAGGTACAGGAGCCTCAGGACCCAAACCACCAAGTTCCGGAATAGTTATTACCCCTCAACCATCAGGCTCTTGGGGATAACTTCACTCAGCTTCACTCATCCCATTACTGACTGTTCCCACAACCTATGGACTCATTTTCAAGGACTTTTCATCTGATGTTCTCGATACAGGTTTCCCCTGCCATCTGAAGGTACAGCGTTCCCATGAAACGATTCGTAAGCCGGAATGTCGAAAAGCGAAGAAGCAATTACCATTTATTTATATGGGAAAATTTTGTGAGCGTTCGCAGACCCAAAAATAACCTACCAAATCATGCCAAATAACACATAAAACCTGAAATAACAGCAACATATAGTAAAAGCAAGAATGATATGATAAATACACAGCCTATATAAAGTAGAAGTACTTCTCTACAACGATTGCCTGCACAGATCTCCGTAGCGAAAATCTCATGCAAGTGCTCTCAGCAGAAAATCTCACGCAAGTGCTATTGGCATAAACACGCCCTCCATTAACCTTTAAACTATGAAGCTGCCAAATCATACCAAATAACACGTAAAAGTACACAGCCTATATAAAGTAGAAATAATGTATGTACAGTGTAGTATCACTTACCGGAATTGGGAAAACAGCGCTGAGCACACTGATGTTGGTGTGTTAGACTGAGTCGTCGCAGGTTGGGGTGGTGCAGTGGCCCCCACCCTCTGGGCCGCTGACCCGTTACATTGCTGCGAAGAATGCAGCAGTAGCCGGGAAGCACACAGCACATCTTGAAGAAAAAAGCCGAAATAAACATGCTAATTAATTAGGTGCTGCCTGGCACGTTATTGTCGGCGCAGATCAGATCGCCTCTGATCTGGGCCGACAATTAGGTGCTAGGTGGCATCTAATTAATTAGCATGTTTATTTTGGCTTTTTTCTTAAAGATGTGCTGTGTGCCTCCCGGCTACCGCTGCATTCTACGCAATCGGTACTGTATCTGTCCGGGGCCTGGGGTTTGGGGTGGTGAGACATGGGGGTGTCATCTCAACGTCGATCAGGGCAGGCAGCTCATCTTCTCCTATGACTGCCTGCCTCGATGCCGAAGGTCAAGATTCGTTGTCTGCTGTGGCTGATGTGGAAGGCTTGCTTGACTGCTGAGCCTCGCGCATTTTTCTATCATACAGTTCTTTGTAAGCACTCAAACCATCCTGCAAATATCCCCTAAACCTACATATCCTTTCAAAATTAAAGTCGTACTTTATCACTGCAGCGAAAATCTCACGCAGTTGCTTCACTTTCGCTACTGCATTCGGTTTCGATTGTTATCCTTTCCTCTTCCAATTGCATCAGCTCTTCATCTAGCAGTTCTTGGTCATGGGATGCCAAAACTTCTTCAACATCATCTTTGTCAGCTTCCACAAGCCAAACTCAGTTTGTCCTTGCTTCGTTCACCATGATCGAAACGCTTAATTATGTCTAGTTTTATGCTAAGTGTAACACCCTTACGAGCTCTTTCAGGCTTTTCCGGCACCTTAAAACTCATCTTGCTAACGGCTGCTCAATACAACGTGTTTAAGCAATGCCGGGGGAAAGCGGCTGCTCGGGGCACGCGCTGCCTTTTATCGCACGCTGATCTTTTCGTGCGCTGATTTTTTTCGTAACAGTGAAAACACCTTCTGAAAGCGAAAACAGGGTACTAATGTAGGTCTTTCGTGACAGTGAGGCTTCGTAAAGCGAACATTTGAAAAGCAGGGGACACCTGTATATGGTCAAGATGGCGCCTGCATACAATGCTCCAACAGTTGACACTCTTCTGGATAGATCACAAAACTAGTTATTTCACTTCTTTTTTGCCTTCTATGTCTGTTTTTCATCTTGAATGTGTTTCTGGAACTGCTGGACCCTGTGATTTGCAGTTTGGGGATCGTTTGGGTGATCCAGTGGTTTACTGTCTCCGAGAGGATCCCAGGAGGCAGCGAGCATGGGCCTCATGCGAGGAGGCTGCAGGGGTGGGAACTGAGGTTTGACTCCGTCTTGCTGATAAAGTGACGAGGGAGATTGAAACGTCAAGGTGAATGCAGAAGATGAACACCAGCTGCCTGTCTTTTGATCACTCGTGGGATCACTGTGCTGCCAGAGAGGGAGTGTGTGTGGCCTGCCACTGTGCTCAGAGGATGTTACCGCCGAGGTTCTCTGTGTTTTGCAAATGGATATGGATTTTATATTCTGTGTTCTCACCTGCTCTTTCTTGTTTTTTTTGTGCAGGGAGGGGGATTTAGGGGTCAATATTCTTGTGGTATTTTGCAAGGGAGGAGGGGCGTCTTGGGTCAATGTTCTTGTTGCCTCTTTTTTTGTTAGTTTCTTTGTGCAGGGGAGGGGGATTTGGAGGCCAATGTTCTTTTTGCATTTCATATGGGGGGAGGGGAGTTGGGAGACGATTGTTTTTGTTGTATTTTTGTTCATTTTTTTGTACAGAATGAAGGGTATTTGGGGGCTATGTTCTTGTTGCATTTCATGTGGGGGGGTTTGGGGTTGATTGTGCTGCTGTTCTTGGTCTCATGGCTATCTGGAGAAGAAGAATCCCAGAGTTTTGAGTTTTGATATCTATTGCTTATTTTCATTATTATTATTATTTTTTTAACTTTTTTGTATTTGCAGTTTGTTGTCTGTTGCTCATTGGCTGATGGTTTTTCTTGTTGGGTGTGGTCTTTCACTGATTCCATTGTGTCTCTTGTACTTTCTGTGAATGCTCACAGAAAAACGAGTCTCAGGTTTGTATATGGTGGGCAATTCTGATTTGATGGAGACAGATGTGAAAGCACAGAGGAACATCTGGAGAAATTTCTGAAATGCCTGGTTCGCTGCCGCTGCTACTGTGCGATCGGGAATCTCCGGAGGGAAGGCCCCGAAACGTGTCGGAGGGCTGATCGGAGCTCGAAGTTTTCGGACAACTCAGAGCGGGACTGTGGTCGGGCATGGCAGGGAGAGTTTTCTTCCTTCTCCTGTCTACGTGAGATGTGGGACTTTCAAGAGACTTTGAACTTTTTTACTGTGCCATGGCCTGTTCTTCATCAAGTTATGGTATTGTTGCACTGTTGTAACTGTATGTTATAATTATGTGTTTTTTTTTAGTTTTTCAGTCTTGGTCTGTCCTGTGTTTCTATGATATCACACCAGAGGAATATTGTATCATTTCTTAATGCATGCATTACTAAATGACAATAAAAGAGGACTGCGTGTCCTCAATCTAATCTAATATGTTGTTTGAGAATACATTCACTTAGAACTTTGAAATTTAAAGGAAGTTAATAGTTGTGAAATGTCTTTTTGAAACATTCAAAATGATTTAGAAACCAGCTTAGACAGAGCATGACACAGAACTGACAAATGTTTCCTTTTAGCCTTTTCATTTGCCAGAATTGTTCCCGACCCATTCTCACCTACAAACTCAGTGATGGCTTTGTGCCCAGAAGATCTTGCTGCTACACAGAACCTCTCAACTGAAGAATGAATCTGCTTTTTGTAGACCCGAGGAGAACTGCAAGGCAAGTGCAGACATTTCTCACAGATCAGCGGTAAGCACAAATTCAAGCCAATGTACAATCTTATAATCAACAGAAAACACTGGAAACAATCAGTAAGTTAGGCAACATTTGTGGAAATACAAACATTTAGCATTTTAGGTTGAAAATCTCTGACAGAACTGGCAAGGAGAGAAAACAAGTTAGTTTCAACTTGCAGACATGTTGAAGGAGAAGTGGATAGGACAAAAGGAATATCTCTGATAGGGTGGGGCCAGGGTTGCTGTTGTGATCAATGCTCTGAGAGAGAGATAGAGAGATAGAGAGAAAGAGAGCGAGACAGAGAGACAGAGATAGAGAGACAGACAGGTAGAGAGAGAAAGAGAGAGAGATAGACAGAGAGAGAGAGAGAGAGAAAGAGAGAGAGAGAGAAAGAGAGAGCGAGAAAGAGAGAGAGAGAAAGAGAGAGGGAAACATGCAGCGAGGGAGAGGAAGAGGGAGAGGAAAAGAGGCAGAGAGGGAGAGGGGAAGAGGTAGAGAGGGAGAGGGAAAGAGGCAGAGAGGGAGAGGGAAAGAGGTAGAGAGGGAGAAGGAGAAGGGAAGAGGCAGACAGGGAGATGGAAAGAGGTAGAGAGAGAGGGAGAGGGAAAGAGGTAGAGAGGGAGAAGGAGAAGGGAAGAGGCAGACAGGGAGATGGAAAGAGGTAGAGAGAGAGGGAGAGGAAAAGAGGCAGAGAGGGAGAGGGGAAGAGGCAGAGAGGGAGAGGGGAAGAGGGAGAGAAGAAGAGGGGAAGAGGTAGAGAGGGAGAAAGAGAGGGGAAGAGGCAGAGAGGGAGAGGGAAAGAGGTAGAGAGAGAGAGGGAGAGGGAAAGAGGGAGAGAGGGAGAGGGGAAAAGGCAGAGAAGGAGAGAGAAAGAGCTAGAGAGGGAGAAGGAGAGGGGAAGAGGCAGAGAGGGAGAGGGAAAGAGGTAGAGAGAGAGGGAGAGGGAAAGAGGGAGAGAGGGAGAGGGAAAGAGGTAGAGAGAGAGGGAGAGGGAAAGAGGGAGAGAGGGAGAGAAGAGGCAGAGTGGGAGAAGGAGAGGGAAAGAGGTAGAGAGGGAGAGGGAAAGAGGGAGAGAGGGAGAGGGGAAAAGGCAGAGAAGGAGAGAGAAAGAGTTAGAGGAAGAAGAGGGAAAGAGGGAGAGAGGGAGAGGGGAAGAGGCAGAGAGGGAGAGGGAGAGGGGAAGAGGCAGAGCAGGAGAGGGAAAGAGGTAGAGAGAGAGAGGGAGAGGGAAAGAGGGAGAGAGGGAGAAGCAGAGGGAGAGGGAGAGAACATTAACAAACATACATATTGTTTGTCAAATGTGATCATATGGATTGTAAAGTAGTTCCACAATGCAGAATGTATTAATGTTTCTTAAATTTATTTCCTTTCATCATTTATAAACAGGTCATGGCAGTCAGACAGAACTTAAGAATAAAGTATTTATTACCTGAGGATTTATAAAACTATTCAAAAACATTCTCAAAAAAGACACGATATTTTGTTATTTCAAAATCTCCATACAGCATTTTTGGCCTTTATTTTGATTTCAATGAATAGCTTAAACTTTGTCGGAAGAGACAAAGGAGAGGAAGATAAACTCCCTCTTGTAAATTACATGCATCATTCACCAATTTCAGAAATGATCCAGAGGCAGAGAGGATCAGGCCCTTGGCAAGCCATTATGTAGGAAGTAGGGCTGTCCACAGCAACATTTAGATGTGGGAAGGTAATTGCCCAGTTCCCTTTGGCCTATACAAATGCTCAGATTGTGATACCTCCCATTAGGCCCCACAACACTCTATAACCTGACAAACTTTGCAAAAAGTGACCACCATCACTTTTATTGATGGAGATACATCAATCAGCTCAGTTTCCAGTTAAGTAACACTGAGGACTAAAGTACTCTCTAAGACTGTGCACCAGTACATAAAGCAGTTACAGTAAACATACCACGAGGAAAGGCCATGGTTTGGGGTCTTCCCACACTGGATACACTGAGAGATGGGTCCCAGGCAATAACTTCTCAAATTTATCACTGATTGGATAGGATGTTTTGTAATGAACAATTGATACAATTTTACATCACGTAAAACAAAGTGAATGTAATGATACACTCAGAACTGTGATGATGACAGACAAATGTACTACATTCACAACATTTGCAATACAATAAAGTACTATTTTGTAAAGTAAAATACAACATAGCTAACAGTTTTTTTAAAGCCCGGATCAATGATCCATGGCATATAATTTCATTTTCTATGTTTTAGGTATGCCAAAACAAAGTTCTGTGATGCCATGAAGACACAGAGTTGGTAGCTGTTGGGATCTGGAGTGAAGAGCAGCCTGCTGGATAAATGGTAAAGCAGCATCTGTGAAGGCAAAGAGATGGCTGACATTTCGACTTGAGAGCCCATACCAGTCAACACAAGATGCTGACACCACGGGTGTTTGACCCACTAAGCTCTTCCAGCAGTTTGCTTTTTGCTTCGGTAGTGCAGTAACTGCTTTCAGCAGCGGTTTTAAGATCAGAATCTTCAGATTAAATCTCTATTCAGTGTCACTGTCATGTTCCCCAGCATGCTGTTTCACCTTTGGTACATGCCAGCCAACTGCTATGCTTTACATTGCATACTTATCAGTGCTTGCAGCTTCAGGGACCGGTCTTTAAAAGGTCATAAGCACACTACAAGTGGCACAGCTGCAACTTGGCGAGGGTGTTATTTCCTGAATAGCTCTGTGGTGAATAGAGATTCAACAGAGAGACTGACCGAGAACGATACCAGCAGAAGGATTTTCTCTGGAGGGTCCCACAGAGACACTCTAAGGCTCCTAGGAACAGATTGGCAGGAAGATCTTAGTAGAACATAGAACATCGAATAGTACTTCGGCCCACAATGTTGTGCCGACCCTCAAACCCTGCCTCCCATATAACCCTCCACCTTAAATTCCTCCATATATCTGTCTAGTAGTCTCTTAAACTTCACTTGTGTATCTGCCTCCACCACTGACTCAGGCAGTGCATTCCACACACCAACCACTCTCAGAGTAAAAAACCTTCCTCTAATATCCCCCTTGAACTTCCCACCCCTTACCTTAAAGCCATATCCTCTTGTATTGAGCAGTGGTGCCCTGGGGAGGAGGCGCTGGCTATCCACTCTATCTATTCCTCTTAGTATCTTGTACATCTCTATTATGTCTCCTCTCATCCTCCTTCTCTCCAAAGAGTAAAGCCCTAGCTCCCTTAATCTCTGATCATAATGCATACTCTCTAAACCAGGCAGCATCCTGGTAAATCTCCTCTGTACCCTTTCCAATGCATCCACATCCTTCCTATAGTGAGGCGACCAGAACTGGACACAGTACTCCAAGTGTGGCCTAACCAGAGTTTTATAGAGCTGCATCATTACATCGCGACTCTTAAACCCTATCCCTCGACTTATGAAAGCTAACACCCCATAAGCTTTCTTAACTACCCTATCTACCTGTGAGGCAACTTTCAGGGATCTGTGGACATGTACCCCCAGATCCCTCTGCTCCTCCACACTACCAAGTATCCTGCCATTTACTTTGTACTCTGCCTTGGAGTTTGTCCTTCCAAAGTGTACCACCTCACACTTCTCCAGGTTGAACTCCATCTGCCACTTCTCAGCCCACTTCTGCATCCTATCAATGTCTCTCTGCAATTTTCGACAATTCTCTACACTATCTACAACACCAGCAACCTTTGTGTCATCTGCAAACTTGCCAACCCACCCTTCTACCCCGACATCCAGGTCTTTAACAAAAATCACAAAAAGTAGAGGTCCCAGAACAGATCCTTGTGGGACACCACTAGTCACAATCCTCCATTCTGTATGTACTCCCTCCACCAACACCCTCTGCCTTCTGCAGGCAAGCCAATTCTGAATCCACCTGGCCAAACTTCCCTGGCCAGTGACAAGTAATGTGACAAGTAACTCTAGTGACAAGTAATGCTCCTAGAGTTGCACAGCAGTACCAAAGCAAGTCTCCAAAATGTACACTTCTTCCTAAAAGCCATATTCTGTTTATACCTTAATCTCCAAGGCACCGACTCTCACTCACAATGACACTGAGTCCTTCATTTCCAAACCCCACCCCTTCCAGGTCTCACCCAACCGCAGACCTTGGGAAGAAAATCAGACCAACAGTAGTAAGGGCATAAAAGACATTTTAATTGATAAAATTAGTTATGTTATCACGATCGCACCTGGTCCCTGAGTATCACCTCCCTGAACAAGAAGGCACAGCATGGCTCCACTTCCTAAGAAGTTTGAGGATCTCACCCCCCATTGTAACTGCGTTTTACAGGAGCACCGTCAAGAGTGTCCTGACAAGTTGCATCTCCATCTGGTGTGAGAGCAGTCGAGCATCAGACCAGAAGTCCCTACAAAGGACTGTGAGAACAGCTGAGAGGATCATAGGGGGACTCCCTACTGTCCATCGGGGAACATTTATCAGGAGTGCTACTTACGCAGGGCCCTCAGTATTATTAAGGATTCCACCCATCCATTCAGCATCCTCTTTGACTTTCTACCATCAGGCAGGAGACTACGGTGCATTAAAAACAAGAACGGTCAGGATGAGAAATAGTTTCTTTCCCCAGGCCATTAGGCTTCCAAACTCCTGGCCACATCGTATTTGAAGTGTCATTGGTTAATCTATTCTGTATCTTATAATATTTAATATTAATGTACCTTAGTTGGTTATTTATGTGTAGATTTTATCCTTACCTTCATAAATTACCATGTATTATGTGTACTACTGTGCTTTACACCCTGCTTCAGAGAACCATCTCATTTCTAGACACATTAAACGATTATATACATGTATGTAGTTAAAACACAAGAAACTTGACTTGACTTGAATACAATCATATTTAAAATCTTACATCATATTACAGCCTGGATTTACAGTCAGCATTCACTGTTGAACTGTAAGCTAACTTTGCAATGACCTTTCTCCCATCTCACACCTGACAATTCTTAGGGAAAGCTGGCCGGGTCCCCAGCCCTGAGACGTAGTGCAGCAGCAGGGCCTTCTGTGTGTGATAATTCCAGTGTCTGGGTGGCCACAGGAGCTGAAAAGTCCCACCCTCTAAGCAGCTAAGCTTGACCTTTAGCTAAACCAGCTGTTAACAAGCATTAATGGTTCCAATAGTCATAAACATGTAAAATCATTGCAAAACTATAAAAGAGTGCATCAAACCATTAAAACAGGTGGACAAATTAAATGATTTAGGAAATATAAAAACTAAAACATTTAAAATGAACTCAATTTTTTTTAAATCTTGAAAACTGCTAACACCTTAATCCCTGCATTCAGTTCAGTCAGCTTGAGCTGTGAGCATTGGGAAACCTCTCCAGCTGCAAGCTCCCACACTGCACTCCATGAAGATTCCATTGGCGGAGAACTGTGGAAGAAATGCTGGCGAACAGCTGTCAGTAAGTTTGAGACTTGTGTGTAAATCTTGAACTTCCTGGCACTTACACAGGGAAATGCAACCAGTCACATGCAGAACTGCCAAGATTTACCAGCAAGTTCTCTCCTATATCTTAAGCACTGGCTCTTGGGCCGTGAAGAAACACTGCAATGCGACTAAAATAATTGAATCTTTGTATTATTTGTACAGTAACAAGGAAAGGGTGCAGGTATGCCTGAACATTTAATACTGGAAAATGGAAACAAAACTTTCAAGTATTGAGATAGTTCCTTATTTTCACTTACCCAGGTGCATAGGAAGGCTTTGGTTCCACTTTAATAGCAGTAGTGTTGCTGTTCATGCAGATGTTGGCAGGGTAGCTTTTTACTATCATTCCATTGTTGCCAGTACAGTTCACATGACCACTGAGGCTTGGGCCACATGACGCGGGGTTAGGCATGTGACTTCCATGCCTAGTTGCAATTGGAATTGAGCCAGCAGCGACGTGACAAAGGTGGCTGACTCCACTCGTGGAAGGGCTGTTCAGGTGTCCTGTGTTCACAATGGCACTGGGAATAGAACCACAGCCAGATGCTTGAGAGCTGGAATAACTTACTGAGACTGGGAGCTCTGGGAAACAGCTGCAGAGAGAGGACCATGAGAAATATTACACTATTATTCTAAAAAGTCAAAAGTATGAATTAAATTGAGCAAAATACACAATTATTCAGCCAATGACCACATAGGATTTCTGATGATTAGCAGCCAATTCCTTATCTGAGGAGTTAGTCAGAGATGCTGTGGAGGTTACCAACAGTAAAACAGCTATTAATTACTGCCATGGAAAGTTTTTGGCTGATAATATGTCCTTGACAAACGTCACATCAGGTTGTAATGAATGCTTTTGAAAATCAAACCACTGAAAAACAGCAAGTAAGCCAATTTAAGAAAGTATACTTTGGAGGTTGAACATAATGTATTTAGTCTGCTGCACTTAAGTTTGTTTGCTTGCACTGTTTTAATTGCACATCTCTTCCCCGGGAAATTGTAAAATCAGCCCAGAACCAACACTGGGAAGGTTGGAGATGATCGAAGAAGTTAGATATTAATTTGTCAAAGTTATTATCAAAATACACATACAGTATATCACCATATACAACCCTGAGGTTCATTGTCCACCCAGCCTTTAAGTTTGAGAGGATGTTATTTAAATGGGAAGTGAACTTGAAAGGACTTCTTAAAAAAATAATCTTCAGTCTTTCTAATTGCTCAAAACAAGCCACACCAATCGAGAAATATTAACATTAGCTCCGGGAGTGAGTCATTCAAATCCTTGAGCCTGCTCTGCTATTCAGTGCGATCACAGCCAATCAGCCAAATTGAGTACTCTGTTTCTGTCCTCTCCCCATATTCCTTGACCTTTTTAGCCATTACTACCATGTGTATGGAGCTGTTTGACATATCTAGGGCTCTGCTTGACATATTGTTAGAAAATAAATCTGGGTAGGTGGTGGAAGTCTCAGTGGGTAGTGAGGAACTCTGGAAAAGGATCTAGTGCTTTCTCACCGTGTATGACAAATAAACTCTCCTCGGGCTTCCAGCCAGGTTCGGGTATTGATTATAACCAATGTTTCAATGACAAACTCTGCCATCTTCTTTAAGGATGAACACTGAGGAACATTGATTCACTTGGCTGTATTCATGGGTATTCATGTATGGCTGAATGATAATTAAATTTGAAATTTGAGGATGGCGACTTTAATCCTGCGAGTTGCAAGATAGTTATGGAAAAAGATAAAAATAATCCTCAAGTTAAGCCCATAAATTGGGGGAAGACTGATTTCAACAAGAGAAGAGAGGGAATGGACCTAACAATGTAGACTGGGAGCAGGTGCTTCAGGGAGACTCTAAAAAGTGTAATAGTAAGAGTTCAGGGCCAGCATATTCCTACAAGGGTAAAAGGTAGAGATGGTATGGTCAGGGAACCCAGGTTTACATAGGACGTTGAAGGTTTGATTGAGAATAAAGGGAAGCATGCAATAAGTAAATCCATCTACAACCAAGTGAGTCCTTTGAATTATATAAGGGGTGTGGGAGAAAACTCAAGGAAGAAGTTAGGAGGGCAAAAAGGGGCCATCTATCCTTAGCATATTGATTAAGAACAACCTGAAGTCATTATTTAAGGATGTTAGGAGCATGAGAGTACCTAGGAACCAAATAGTAATCGATGCGTGGAGCCATGTTGCAAGTCCACACATCGGATTAGTATAGATAGGCGCTGATAGGTTGCATAGAATAGCCCATTGATTGTCCTGAAGGGCATGAACAAATTAATGAGTGTTGAATAGACATCCATTCCTAGCAGTACAGTGAGACAATTTAGAGAGAAGTAGAGGGCACACAAATGAGGAAATTTCAAGAAGAAGGACATGTAACTGAATGCTGAAGAAGCAATAATACTGGAAGGTATTGGAGGAACGAGGTGTGAAATATCTGCACTTCAATTAGGACATCCTCACTGCTACAAATACAGCAGGTCATCAAATTTACGTTGTCCCTTTTCTTTCAGATCTGTGCTTTGTGACATCGGTGAACTGAAGTGAAACAGCAATTTAAGAAATTGAATGGCGCAAGTTGTAATGATGGCCAGGTACAATAATGTGGTGGATGATTAACCTTTTTCCAGCTTTTTTTAAAAAAACGTTGCAGCAGCCTTGGTTACAGATTGAGATAATTTCTGTTCACATATTGCTTAATATTCTGGTGCAGGTGAACCATTGTCACATTGCCAACAATGAGCTGTTACCACTTCTCACCCCACCACATCTCCCCCCCCCATGACGTTAATGGCTCGGTTCCTAAATATATTAATTAGTATTATATTCATTCAAAGACTAAATATGAGTACCTGACTGTGTACAGACATCTTGGGATACCTCATGAGAGGTGGAATATTTGGCAGGTCAACAGAATTTGTGGAGAAATAAACAGTTTCAGGTCATTGACCTGTCATCATCTTTACAAGGTAATGTGGAGCTATAACAGTTTTTATGATCCAGATAAGTGGGGAAGGGAGGAAATATCATGGAAAGGTTATGAAAAAGATATAGTGAAGAATCGGATGAGGTTAAAGCAAAGAGAGATGAAATGGGACAAATAAAGGAAGTTAAAATAGATTTAGAGAAAAAGTAAATGCAAAGAACAAAAACCATTATCAACAATGACTTAATAATATGAGACAATAGGTATGATCTGAAATTGTTAAACTCCATGTCCACCCCAGAAGTGCCTCCCAATCAAAATCTGAGGTACTTTCGTTGAGTTTATTTTTAGCTTCATTGAAACAATTCATTCGTCCAAGGAGAAAGTAGAAGCTAGGTAGACACAATGAAAGTGACAACTGGAAGCTTGTGGCACGGCACTAAGACTATACAGAGGTATTAAAGAAGTGGCTATCAGCTTTGCATTTAATTTCCCAAAACATCAAATACAGCATACTATATTTAAAGAATTGCAAGTAAACAGCTGCTTCACTTAGAGAGAATGGTGGAAGGTGAGGAAGAGAAAGTCACTGTTCTATCCTGTGATGAGAGGGGAGGTTGCCATGGGAAGGGGCTGTGGTGTTGGCAGTGACTGATGAATAGAAGAGTGTCAGGAATGAAGTAATCCTTTAGCATGCTGGAAACAAGGGGGACGAAAGATGACATGGATCAGATTGAAGATGGCAGGATTGACAGAGAATAGTTCTCAGTCATTGTGGAAGCTGGTGGGATAAAAAGCAAGAAGAATCTCATGTTTAGGGGAAAAAAGAAAGGATAAGAATAGAAGTGTAGAATGTGCATGATTGATAGGCATGTATGGTAGAAAGGAAGACCAGTCATTTGTACAGAGAATGGAATGTGATCTTTGCCTACACTTCCTCCTTGTCTACTTCGTGCAGAGTACCTCTGGAAATCAGAAAGTTTATAGCTGATATTTGTTACTGGTTCATCTCGAAAATAAAGGAGTCACCAACCACAGGATGAGAGAAATGTGAACATTGGAAGCAAAGCTGAAGAAAATTTCCAGTAGACTAAGAGCAGAAAACATCAGAAATGTCAATTCTCTGGCACTGGGGAAAAGAAGCAAATATAATGGGACCAGAACAAGACTGAAACCACAAAAAGTTCCATATAACACACAAAAGAGCAACTTTGGTTTATGTTCGTGTATTATTATTTTGGAGGAAATGAATGGGGTTGAGAGAGAAGTTGTCAACAGGGGACAGTTTCAACCAGACAGAGGATGGCTAGTTCTGGTTCAGGCTCCATTCAGCTGTGGACCAGTGAATACTTAGGTTGTCCATGCAGGAAATAGACGCACAAAGTGATTGGTCATACGGGATGGTGAACGCAAGGTTAGATCCAGGAGTCTGTTAAAATGGTGCAGGGCATCTGAAGATCCGCAGATGTAAATGAAAAGAGATTCGACAAGGGAGACACTACAACTTTGGGATGGGGAAAGACAACAATATGATGCAGCCACCTAGCAGCTCTGTTTGGAGATCTTCAGAAGAAGGTGGAGTCGGGAAGTGGACAATGGGTATGAGAGGTTTGGGTGGGAGTATGATAGCTGAACTTTGAGGTAAATGCAGGCATTGTGGAGTATTAAAATCAGGAAAATTCAAGAAGCCAGAACTGGAAGTGCACAATATCTGGGAGGGCTGACAGAAATAACTGCCATCTGGCTTGTGGCATTCAGCTTCAGAACAGGAAGTGGGGAATATATGTGGGGCTGGAAGGAAAATCATTATTTGGATTCACTAATTTCACAAAGGCACGCCCAATGCTCCAATCCAATAAGTATACAAGTTTAATTTTATCATTATCTTACACAGAACACATAGTTTACATAAGGGAGCATACTGATCATTATGGTTTAAGTATCCAAGAGCAGGTTAACAGAGACCGTGATGATGGGATAGTAACTCATATACACTCAGTAGCCACTTTATTAGTTACAGGAGGTACCTAATGAAGTGGCCTCTTGAGCGTACGTTCATGGTCTCCTGCTGCTGTAACCCATCCACTTCAAAATTCGATGTGTTGTCCATTCAGATATGCTCTTCAGCAAACCACTGTTGTAACGCATGGTTATCTGAGTTACTGTCACCTTCCTGTCAGCTTGAACCAGTCTGGCCATTCTCCTCTCACCTCTCTCACTAACAAAGGACTTTTGCTCACAGAACAATCGGTCCAGATGAAAGTCATTTAGATCACATTTCCACCCCATTCTGATGTTCGGTCTGAAAAACAACTGAACCTCTTGACCATGTCTGCATGCTCTTATGCAGTGAGTTGCTGCCGCATGATTGGCTGATTAGATATTTGCATTAATGAGCAGGTGTACAGGTGGACACTGAATGTACTTTGTCAAGGAAAGGCTGGTATAACATCCTGAGTCAAAGTAGAGATTTTATTCTGTGGCCAGTGAGAGATTATGTAGAATTTGTAGTATGGTAATGATTGTTTTAAATAGCAGCAAAGGAAAGCAAAGTGTTCAAATTTTCTAGTCATCAGTGACGCATGCAACTGACCTTCAGATGTGATTACAAGGATTAAATGTTTGAGTGTGGATTTCCCCTATTCAACTGCAACTTGGTATCAGGTTTTCATCTGTAGCAGATAACCAGTAAGTGACATCATCAAGCAAGCCAAGAAACTAATCAGAAAAAAATTCTGATTTAGAGTAAACATAGAAATAAAATAAAACATTAACTTTATTCAATTTTCATTGGGCTAATGAGTAAGTACAAATAATTGTGATATTAATCGGAATAGGACTTTATTTTCAATGAAAGGCACTTTAATTTAATAGCCTTTGAATACTTATTTTTAAATTCACAGTTCCCCTCTCCTTCTGAAGTTCCATTCCTGTTTTTTGTAACCTTCTTCATTCCTACTGACTTTAGAATTCCCCATTCCTTGAATTCCAGCCTCTTACACATCCTCAATTTCCTTCAATGAACTATGTTTTAAAAAACTTTTAAGATAGCAATTGATACACCATGCAATTTAAACACTTGTGGCTTAATGTTTCTCTGTGCAAGACCATGTTGTTTCAGGAACAGTGTGCTTTGCAGAAAATGTCTTGTTCAATTTCTTGTCCAACTGAGACCACATTTGGCAGTCCTTAAAGACACACATCCACAACATCATCGGCATCCTTCCAGCTCTTGGATAGTGCTGTTTTCTTATCAAGAGATTTACCAGTGCTTAACAAGGGAAAGCAGTATATTGTAGGCCAGTGAGAGAAAATCATGAGGCTGGCCAATTGCATTACCTGCAGAAGGACAGTACTATGCACAAGGGGCCTGTGGAGACTCTCCAGTGTTAGTTACAGGAAGTCGTTGAGGCGCAACACTGCCCATAGTGCTGATCAGTATTAGGAAACAAACATAACTTCACAAGGATGATCATGGCGATTCCTCACAACTTAAAAGTTCTTCAATAAATTTACAGTTCTTGCCTTTGCCTCCACTCACACTGCTAATATATTTCTGTAAAACACTCACTCACCTACTCAGCTACTTCCCCATCTCTCTCTCTCTTCGTTTACCTTAGCATTTCTTTCATTTTATACCACTCTGCCCATCTCTCCCTTCCTTGTCGCTTTTCCTTGTGTCTTTTTCCCATTTCACAGCCATCCTGTTCAGCATGCCTCACCTGCCTTCTCCCCGCCCTGTTGCTCATTGTATCCCTCTGCCCGATAGGAACCTCACTTCAACACACTCACACTTATACTCCCTTTCCACGTCACTCTTGCACGCCTCTGTTCCTGGGCTTGCTGTTGACTGTGAGGCACCAGGACCTTCGCATGCCACAGCTACGCCCTTCTAACAAAGGTACTTGTGCCATGCCATAAACAAGACACCACTCACAGGAATACAACTGAGGGATGGAAGGCCACGGTGGGATGTTTCCACAGCACAGAACTGGGGGAGGAGATACTGCAGAGGCCAGAACTGGAGGCTCATTAGGCAGGGCGGTGAAGAGCTAAAATAGGAAATTCTCCTGTAGCAGGGGTAAAGTTAAGATTCCACAATACAAGCTCACTTCTCAAACTTCTATTGACAAACCAACTCATCCTCCTCCTGTCTCAGATCTGTCTCTCATCCCTCGTCTTGTCATTTACACACTCAAGCTTCTGACTCATTGACTTACACGTTGTGTCAAGCACACAAACTAACAATATTTGCATAAATGTAACAGTTCTTCATTGTCTCTACTGACTCAGCAGTACTTTGTCCAATACTTCCACCCAATCCCATTGTACACAATCATCCAATGAGGTCACAACACCAGCACCTCCTCCCAGCCATTTTGTGCTGCAGGCGAAAGTCATAAGGGACAAGTAGTTGGCAGAACAGATCAAAGAAAGCTTGCATTGGGAAAGAAAGCAAGCTGAAGCCACTGGGAGGAGATAGCACTGGACCTGATGGATGTTCAGTGAGCCCCAGGCAGCAATTGAAATACAGTTTCTTTGAGATCTGCCACGTGCCTCAGCAGAACTTCATTCATCGGTTCAGGTAATGTTACTTAAGGGGACCACACCTTTAATCAAGTGGACTCAGTTTCAAGCATCCTCAACGAAGCCTTCAAATATCAGTAGGATGTTACATCTGTACATTGCTGCATGTAAACAAGGGTCAGCAGTGCATATACCCTTAAGGTCTATTTTGATAAGTGGACATCCCAACAAAGCCAAAGGTTAATGCATTGCAAAAGTTCATGTAACACTACTTCCTTCCCTATCTAATGCACCGCGCCACAAGGGCAGTAGCTGAGTACTGGGTCTTGCATGAACAAAGATTGTTTTTACTATACACTCCAATAGAAATGTGGATGTGGCCAAGTGGTTAAGGCATTGGACTAGCAACCTGAGGGTTGTGAGTTCGAGCCCCAGCCGAGGGAACGTGTTGTGTTCTTGAGCAAGGCACATTGCTCTGCGACAACACTGGCGCCAAGCTGTATGGGTCCTAATGCCCTTCCCTTGGACAACATTGGTGTTGTGGAGAGGGTAGACTTGCAGCATGGGCAACTGCTGGTTTTCCATACACCCTTGCCCAGGCCTGCGCCCTGGAGAGTGAAGACTTTCCAGGCGCAGATCCATGGTCTCACAAGACTAATGGATGCCAATAGAAATATCTTCAAGACAGTCATCATCACTGCATATCCTTGTATATCTGTCCAGATACCACTCCCATACAATGTTCATAAGAAGCAATGGCTAAAGCAATTCTGATCTGCCAGGGAACTCTAGGCTTTTACATTGTGAGACAAGCATGGTGATGGGGTTAAAATTTGATCAGAGAAGGACCATGGAACATCTAGTACACAAGTGCACTAATTACTAAGTATTGAATGTACAAGCCTAGAAATAGCTCCACAAACTCTTTGTCATTAAAAGGGTGCAACAGGTTACCTAATGTTGTTTGTGAATGTCACATAGAGAACAAAAACTTCAATAGTGAAAGCCATACACAGTCCAAGGGCTCCAGGGATACACATGAGAGCATAAGGGTAGCATGGAGGCGTAACAGTTAACACTAGGTAGCAAACCAGAGACGTAGGAGATATATTGGGGTGCTGGAAAAGCGAGAGTGTTCACTCCGTCGGCTCTGAACATGAAATGGATGGAGGAGCTCCGGACAATCTGACCTCCTGAGTGAAGGCACTAACAGAGCAACATTGCCATATGTGTGAAAAGGTAGTGAAATCACGGCACAGTGCTGCAGTGGTTAGTGCCACTGTCTGAAAGCACCAGTGACCCAGGTGCAATCCAGAGTTTCCATGCTTTCAACGTTCAAAGTAAATTTATTATCAAAGCACATCTACGTCACCATATACAACCCCGAGATTCGTTTTCTAACAGGCATTCTCAGTAAATCCAAGAAACACAATAGGATCCATGAAAGGCTGCATTCAGCAGGGGGGCAAACAACCAATAAGCATAGGGAAAACAAAATGTAAATGTGAAAGAGGAAAAAAAAGCAATAAATATTGAGAACACGAGATGACGAGTCCTTGAAAGTATGTTTGTAAGTGCATAGGTTGTGGGAACAGTTCTGTGATGGAGTGAGTGGAATGAAGTGAAGTTATCCCTTCCAGTTCGAGAGGCAGAGGGGTAATAACTGTTCCTGAACATGGTGGTGTGGATCCTGAGGCTCCTGCACCTTTTTCCTGATGGCACCAGCACAAAGACAGCATGGCCTGAATGGTGGGGGTCTTTGATGGTGGATTCTGCTTTCCTGCGAGAGCTCTATGTGTAGATGTGCTCAGTGGTGGGAGGGCTTTACTGTGATGGACTGGGCCGTATCCACTACTTTTTGTAGGATTTTCTGTACAAGGGCATTTGTGTTTACATACCAGACTGAGACTCAACCAGTCAATATACTCTCCACCACATATCTATAGAATTTGTCATGTCAAATCTTTGCAAACTTACGAGGAAGTAGAGGCACTCTCATGCTTTCTTCGTAATAGCACTTACGTGCTGGGCCCAGGACAGGTCCTCAGAAATGATAACACCGAGGAATTTAAAGTCGCTTACCCTCTCCACCTCTGACCCCCCCACCCCCAATGAAAACTGGCTCTTGGACATCTGGTTTCGTCCTCCTGAAGCCAATAATCCTCTCCCTGGTCTTGCTGACATTGAGTGAGAGGCTGTTGTGAGACCACTGAACTAGATTTCCAATCTCCCACCTAAATGCTGATTCATCACCACCTTTGATTCATCCAACAGTGGTGTCATCAGTCGACTTGAATATGGCACTGGAGCTGTGCTTAGCCTCGCAGTCATAAATGTAAAGTAAGTTAGCACACAGCCTAGTGGTATACCTGTACGAATGAGATTGTGTAGGAGATTTTGCTGCCAATCCAAACTGACTGAAGTTTGCGAGTGAGGAAATCGTGGATCCAATTCCAGAAGGAGGTAGTGAGGCCCAGGTCTTGAAACTTATTGATTAGTTTGGAGGAAATTATAGTATTGAATGCTGTGCTGTAATCAATAAAGAGCATCTTTGCTGTCCAGATGTTTCAGGGTTGCGTAAAGAACCAATAAAATGGCGTCCACAGTGAACCTGTTGCTCCCGTAGGCAAATTGGTGCAGATCTAAGTCACTTCTCAGGCAGGACTTGATGTTTCATCACCACCCTCCCATAACACTTCATCACAGTGGATGGGAGTGCTACTGGATGATAGTCACTGAGACAGGTTACCACGTTCTTCTTGGGAAAAAGTGTAAGCGAAGTCTGCTTGAAGCAGGTGGGGTACCTCAAACTGCTGAAGCGAGAGGTTAAAGATCTCAGCGAACACTCCAGCCAGTTGATCAGTACCGGTCTTCAGTACTCAGCCTGGTACCCCAGCTGGAATGGATGCTTTCCATGGGCTCAGTCTCCTGAAGGATACTCTCACATCAACCTCAGAGACTGAAATCGCAGGGTTATCAGGAGCAGTGGTTGTTCGAGAAGTTTCCTCCATGTTTTAACAGTTAAATTAAGCATATAAGGCATTGTACTCAGCTGGGAGCAATGCCTTGTTGTCACCTCTGTCACTTGGTTCCACTTTGTAAGAGGTAACAGCATTTAAGCCCTGCCATGACTGTTGAGCATCCTTTATTGATCCAAGTTTGCTCCGGATTTTCCACTTTGCGTGTAAGATGCTTTTGACAAGGATTCCACATGCTCCAGTCTGCTCCCTCATTCTAAAAACATGTTTGTAGGCTTCTCTGCCAGTTTCACACCATTGAGGTTGAAATCCTCACTGCTGAGAAATTTTGCACATTCCATGGTAGTTAGTACACTTGGGGAAGCTTAATGTAGGAACAAAAGTATCAAAGTGCATAAATTCCTGGTGTAACAGAAGATAAATTTCCCAGTGGCTGGTATGACACCAAGGAATCTGCATAAAATTGTTCTTCTGCAGGTTAAGGTGATTTTCAACTGGATGACACCTTCACCCGTAGTAGTGTGAACAAATCTCTCGCACGTGTACGTGAGGGCATGCTGCCCAAGGCCTAGGGCTCAGCAACAGCGAACCCTTCGCACCATACTCATGTACCTTTCCAGGTTTGAGAAGTTTTAACATGCTTTTCTGTGTTTATTGGAGTCAATACATCAATTTTTTGAATGGTAATCGAGTTTTACTATGTCATTAAAAATATAAATTACACCCCAGTTAATAAGGTTTTTATTAAAAGTTAATCCCCCCATCAGTACATGTCAAATCAGTTGTTTGCTGTTGGTTGGTTGTCCAGAGGCACTGAATGCAGCTTATAAAACCATAAGACTATAGGACATAGGAGCAGATTTAGGCCATTCAGCCCAGAGTCTGCTCCGCCATTCCATCATGGCTGATTCTGGATCCCACTCAACCCCATACACCTGCCTTCCCACTATTTCCTTTGATGCTCTGACCAATCAGGAAACCATCAACGTCCGCCTTATCAACTGCATCCACCACAGTCTGTGGCAGAGCATTCCACAGATTCACCACTCACTGGCTAAAAATATTCCTCCTTGCCTCTGTCCTAAAAGGTAGTCCCTCAGATTTGAGTCTGTGCCCTCTAGTTCTAGATTCCCCCACCACAGGAAACATCCTCTCTACATCCACCTTATCTAGTCCTTTCAACTTGTGGAGAAGCCGGGCATTTTCATCAGCCCCTTCCACAATCAGCATTTAACTGTCCGTAAGCAAATTCCAGACAGTAGTATCAGTTAGTCAGAGGGAGGAATTACCATCATTGCTCTGGTAATCCAGGCCTTGGTCTCTTAGTAGAGCTCGATGCATGCTAGATAACATAAAGTCCTAGAGAGTGAAGGGGGTCACGTCACGTCCGGGTTGGCCATGTGGGTACTTTAAAGATAAAGGAGTCATGGCAAAGAAATGGAGCCAAAATCAGTCTATATGACAGGTATATGATCCTAGCAATGGACACTTAGCCTAGACCCTGTAAATTTATGGCACATATCGACATTATTCGAAGTAGATGCGGTCCATTTGGATTGGGAAAATAGAACTTCAAAGCTGCTGCAATGTTTAAAGTTTAGCTGGTGTTGTATGTTCCCTCCTACTTGAATGCTGGTGTCATTACAAAGTAAAGGACCATTGCCACCTTTGGAGCACAGTTGGGATGAATTTATCAGCATTCCTATTTCCAACCTTTGGTGGCGCAGTGACATCAGCACCGGATTCCGGAGCGGAGGTTCCCGAGTTCAAACCCAGTTGGGCTGTTCCCGGGCACTCTTTCCATCTGTGCCGGGCTGAGTGTGAGCTTGCAACCCTGCTCGTAAAAAAAACTGTGTTGTGAGAAGGACGTGGGGGTCCACTCACAGAATCTTTCCTCCAAGACAACCACTTGAGAGAACAGAAAGTGGTCGCCGAGGCTCTGGCAAAGTATGGCACACACAAAAAACAACTTCAACCTCACGAGTCCTGAGAATGAATGCAGAATGTTAGAGGATAGAAGATAGATGTCAAGAAGAAACACAGAAAGATAGAAACATAGAAAACCTACAGCACAATACAGGCCCTTCGGCCCACAAAGCTGTGCCGAACATGTCCCTATCTTAGAACTACCAGGCTTTACCCATAGCCCTCTATTTTTCTAAGCTCCATGTAGCCATCCAGGAGTCTCTTAAAAGACTCTATCGTTTCCGCCTCCACCGCCGCCACCAGCAGCCCATTCCACGTACTCTCTGCATAAAAAACGTACCCTTGATATCTCCTTTGTACTTACTTCCAAGCACCTTAAAACTACGCCCTCTCGTGCTAGCCAATTCAGCCCTGGGGAAAAGCCTCTGACTATCCACACGATCAATGCCTCCCATCACCTTATACAACTCTATCAGGTCACCTCTCATCCTCCATCGCTCCAAGGAGAAAAGGACGAGTTCACTCAACCTATTACACTTAAAGGGTTGATGGTGGATATGCAATGGCAAACATTTAAAGATCGCATGGATGAACTACAACAATTGTTCATCCCAGTTTGGCAAAAGAATAATTCAAGGAAGGTAGTGCACCCGTGGCTGACAAGGGAAATTAGGGATAGTATCAATTCCATAGAAGAAGCATACAAATTAGCCAGAAAAAGTGGCTCACCTGAGGACTGGGAGAAATTCAGAGTTCAGCAGAGGAGCACAAAGGGCTTAATTAGGAAGGGGAAAAAAGATTATGAGAGAAAACTGGCAGAGAACATGAAAACTGACTGTAAGAGCTTTTATAGATATGTGAAAAGAAAAAGAATGGTTAAGACAAATGTAGGTCCCCTACAGACAGAAACAGATGAATTGATTATGGGGAGCAAGGACATGGCAGACCAATTGAATAACTACTTTGGTTCTGTCTTCACTAAGGAGGACATAAATAATCTTCCGGAAATAGTAGGGGACAGAGGGTCCAGTGAGATGGAGGAACTGAGCGAAATACATGTTAGTAGGGAAGTGGTGTTAGGTAAATTGAAGGGATTAAAGGCAGATAAATCCCCAGGGCCAGATGGTCTGCATCCCAGAGTGCTTAAGGAAGTAGCCCAAGAAATAGTGGATACATTAGTGATAATTTTTCAAAACTCGTTAGATTCTGGACTAGTTCCTGAGGATTGGAGGGTGGCTAATGTAACCCCACTTTTTAAAAAAGGAGGGAGAGAGAAACCGGGGAATTATAGACCGGTTAGCCTAACATCGGTGATGGGGAAACTGCTAGAGTCAGTTATCAAAGATGTGATAACAGCACATTTGGAAAGCGGTGAAATCATCGGACAAAGTCAGCATGGATTTGTGAAAGGAAAATCATGTCTGACGAACCTCATAGAATTTTTTGAGGATGTAACTAGTAGAGTGGATAGGGGAGAACCAGTGGATGTGGTATATTTGGATTTTCAAAAGGCTTTTGACAAGGTCCCACACAGGAGATTAGTGTGCAAACTTAAAGCACACGGTATTGGGGGTAAGGTATTGATGTGGATAGAGAATTGGTTGGCAGGAAGGAAGCAAAGAGTGGGAATATACGGGACCTTTTCAGAATGGCAGGCAGTGACTAGTGGGGTACTGCAAGGCTCAGTGCTGGGACCCCAGTTGTTTACAATATATATTAATGACTTGGATGAGGGAATTAAATGCAGCATCTCCAAGTTTGCGGATGACACGAAGCTGGGTGGCAGTGTTAGCAGTGAGGAGGATGCTAAGAGGATGCAGGGTGACTTGGATAGGTTGGGTGAGTGGGCAAATTCATGGCAGATGCAATTTAATGTGGATAAATGTGAAGTTATCCACTTTGGTGGCAAAAATAGGAAAACAGATTATTATCTGAATAGTGGCCGATTAGGAAAAGGGGAGGTGCAACAAGACCTGGGTGTCATTATACACCAGTCATTGAAAGTGGGCATGCAGGTACAGCAGGCGGTGAAAAAGGCGAATGGTATGCTGGCATTTATAGCAAGAGGATTCGAGTACAGGAGCAGGGAGGTACTACTGCAGTTGTACAAGGCCTTGGTGAGACCACACCTGGAGTATTGTGTGCAGTTTTGGTCTCCTAATCTGAGGAAAGACATTCTTGCCATAGAGGGAGTACAAAGAAGGTTCACCAGATTGATTCCTGGGATGGCAGGACTTTCATATGATGAAAGACTGGATGAACTAGGCTTATACTCGTTGGAATTTAGAAGATTGAGGGGGGATCTGATTGAAACGTATAAAATCCTAAAGGGATTGGACAGGCTGGATGCAGGAGGATTGTTCCCGATGTTGGGGAAGTCCAGAATGAGGGGTCACAGTTTGAGGATAAAGGGGAAGCCTTTTAGGACCCAGATTAGGAAAAACTTCTTCACACAGAGAGTGGTGAATCTGTGGAATTCTCTGCCACAGGAAACAGTTGAGGCCAGTTCATTGGCTATATTTAAGAGGGAGTTAGATATGGCCCTTGTGGTTAAAGGGATCAGGGGGTATGGAGGGAAGGCTGGTACAGGGTTCTGAGTTGGATGATCAGCCATGATCATACTGAATGGTGGTGCAGGCTCGAAGGGCCGAATGGTCTACTCCTGCACCTATTTTCTATGTTTCTATTCTCAAAAGGCATGCTCCCCAATCCGGGCAACATCCTTATAAATCTCCTCTGCACCCTTTCTATGGTTTCCACGTCCTTCCTATAGTGAGGCAACCAGAATTGAGCACAGTACTCCAAGTGGGGTCTGACCAGGGCCCTATATAGCTGCAACATTACCTCTCAGCATCAGCAAATTTACTAACCCAACCCTTCACTTCCTCATCCAGGTCACTTATAAAAATCATGAAGAGTAGGGGTCCCAGAACCGATCCCTGAGGCACCCCACTGGTGACCGACCTCCATGCAGACTATGACTCGTCTACAACTACTCTTTGCCTTCTGTTGGCAAGCCAGTTCTGGATCCATAAAGCAATGTCCCCTTGGATCCCACGCCTCTTTACTTTCTCAATAATCTCAGTGGCAATGGTAAGTGTAAGAGCTGCAGAATTCCAGTTAAGAGTACTTCAGGCATCTATCCAAAAAACATTTATCTCTGTAAATCTGGACAAAATAACAGCACTATTTAATATTTAATATACTAAATACAATAGAATCTCCCCAACCAGGGTAAGGGTCCTCTAAAATGTCAACAGCTCGATTTGAGTTGTCTCATCCATTTTGTTCTTGGTGAACATGGGTGTTGGTGGTGGTAATGCACCATTCAGCTGGGTGCCAACCGTCGTCCAACATCAAGGACCCCACCATCCAGGACAGACCCTCCTCTCATCGTTATCATCAGGAAGGAGGTACAGAAGCCTGAAGGCATAGACTCCATGATTCAGGAACAGCCTCTTCCTCCCTGCCATCCATATTTCTAATTGGACATTGAACCCATGAACCCTACCTCATTACTTTTTTATTACTTTTTTTTTTGCACTACTTATTTTAACTTCACTATTTAATAGAGATATGTATATACTTAATGTAACTCAGGCTTATTTCCTCTATATTTATTTATCATGTATTTCATTGCACTGCTGCTGTAAAGTTGACTAAGTCCATGACATATGCCAGTGGTATTAAACTTGATTTTGATTCTGATAAATTCTCTAGTTGCTTCATTAAATTTGCGATGATGCAGATAGCTGAAAAATTAATCATATTATCTTTAACGTTTCTGATGTGATATCTGTGCTCCCACCTGAAATTTTGAAACATGCGGGCTGGCTGACCAAATGAGACAAAATGAGAACAACTTGACCTACATTTTCAGTCAGAGATCGGCTACTCTGCAATGTAGATAGAACGAGAAATGACTGCTGTACTGCCTCACGAGACCCGCTTACATCAGCTCATGTTGAAAGGGTGAGGCAGTGATTAAAACAGAGACAAAGGGAGGGACAGCTGTAAAACTTCCACAAGGTCATTCTTTGTAAAACACTGTCAATGTATTAATATTACACTTTGCAACTCATAAAATCATCAGTGAGGAGATGGAGGAGGGGGTTTCAGTGGCAATTAAGGAAACAATGATATAGTACAGGAAAGCATAAGTAATGCCTTTCTTTCTGAGAAGCACGATAAAATGTTGAATGCTTGACAATAGATTATTTCCCTTCTAGTAGATTTTGAACATAATGCACCCTTAAAAAAACAAAGTTTACCAATACGTGTTTCTTTAATGTTCAATTATTTCAAACAGTGCAAGGATAAAGGATTTAGTTGGACCACATGGAACTACCATGAATATTTTCTGTTGGGTTTGATTCTAAATGAACATTGGATATGTCGGGAAGGGGGAATTACGCAACTCCCTCTTTTGTCTACTAAAAGTTTGAAAGATCCAAATCAGTCCAAGGGCACAATTCCACAAGCGCTGCAGACCATTCCATTTTCAGAAAAATCATAAGGCAACCCTAAAAGTATCCTCACTTACCTCACCTAGCACTGATATATCAAAACAGTTGGCTACTGTTTCCTTTTTTTTTAGTTACCCACTGCCTAGTTATCAAATCCATTTTGGGACTCCAAGTGTTGGCTAAGCTCAATATAGAAGGAAAAATATTTTTAGACCATCTGTCCTTTACATCAAAGTTCTTTGTTGGTACTGCATTTTACCAAGCTGACAAATTTGGGAATATCTATCAAACTATTGTATTGACCCTAATTACGTGCAAGTCAGAGTTGTCAAGTAGGGTCACATTATTTGCATGATCAACACCAAGCTCCTGGAACAGATGCTCTCAGCTCTGTCACTGGAAGATTTCACCAGGTGGACTGAGGAAAAGATTCAAGGACATATTCAAAGCCTGCTTGAAGGAATCTTGCCCATGAAGGATGAATACTAGTGAAAACCTCAAAACCATGCATCAGGCAGCTTTTAAGAGCAAGAGGAAGAGTGCATGACTTTAGAAAGTGCCTAGCCTCCTGGCCCATCAGGCAACTTCTGCCCCACCTATGGTAGAATCGGCACTTCCCACTTCCCACGTTGGCCTCATCATCCACTTCAGAACCTACAAAACTGGAATGGAAGCAAGTCACCCTGAGGGACTGCCAAAGAAGGTAATATTCATAAAAGGGTGTTTATTTCAGGCCAATTAAATAAAGGTAAGAGCCTATACAATTATAGATGCACCATAGCCAATGATATTTAATAAAGACAGCACCCAATGTGACATTGACCCATGCTCATTATACCATTACATCACTGTTTGGACTTACATTTCAGTGGAGTCTTCCTTACTGATATACTCCTCCAGAATACTTGTATCAATGTTGGACGTATCAAGAGCTCCATTGATTTCATGCCCTTAAAAAGAAAAGGAAATATTGTTATTGGAAAGGGATAACGAGGGCAACCCAGAGAAGCAGGACAGTCTCTTGCTATTCATGAACAACGTCCATCTCAGATCTAAGACATGCATTTTATTTCTGAATAACCCAGCTGTAACTACTGATAATATTATCTGAAATTATGCCGACAGGAAAGAGATAAAATTTATTTTGCTTATGTAATTAAGCAATGAGAATTTTATCTACTTGATCCGGGGAGGATTTCAAACTAGGTTCGAAAAGAAGAAGAATGATGATTTTAACAATTGGAATTTAAGGAATGAGTGAAGTCTATTCAGTAAATCAAGCACTGAAGTCATCAGTTATTTAAAGGTTCTGCAAATCCATATGTCTGCTGCAAAGTAAACTCAGCGTTCCTTACTTTCCGCCCTCCATTTTTTATCAAGGATTGCTGGCCCACTTTAGTATCATCCTTTCCACCATTCTGTTCTCTCTTGTTGTCTCTGTCCCTCTTTTATGAGTAATAATCTATAGATTATTACTTCAATTTTTTAAAAAAAATGCCTGCAATGTACTGTATGTTTAAACAAGCTTTCTGCACTTTCACAACCCCTCCAAGACCCCTATTTTGCTACTTGGACCTTGACAATGATGGAAAGCTTCTGCATGTGTCTTTTTTTTACAGATCTGTGACAAATTGGATTTTCAAACCACTGATCTGAGCCACTGCCTGCTTCTGATACACTGAAAATGTTTAATCCAATAGCATGAATACAGATATTTATTGTGGCTTATGAATAGACCTCAAGCACCCGAACATGATTTTTTTAAACCATCAAATGTACATTAAGTGCATGTATATATACACAAAAAACTACAGATGCTAAAAATACTTAGCAGGTCAGATCGTATCTGTAGGGAGAAAAACAAGAGTTGTTATTTCTAATTGAAGATCCCCTGTTGGAATAAGTGCAGCCAGCTATAAAAGAGGGGAAAATGAATACTTTTAAAACCCCTTTAAACTATTGCATTTCTAATACCCCAGAATATGAGAAAGTCCCAGTGAATAATTACAGTCCGTGGCTGCCTTCAGGACCGATTTTTTCTTTGCTTATTTCCTTACAACTCTGTGAATAGTATTCCTTTTCTCTCAATCCTTCATATTTGGACATTGAGCTAGCCAACATTTTTTCCTCCAAACACAGTGACACCTAGTTTATAGAGGCACTCTTCCTCTATCTCCTGCAATGGACACAATCCCAGTCAATGACAACTTCTCACTGTTCCTGTTTCTTTCAATTCCACAGAGACAAGCTTTATTATACTTGGTGAAGGTGTTTCCTGTTTGCGGACACCCACTCAGTACACAATGACATTTTCTGAACCAAAACTACCCCCAATCACAAGTTCAAGAACACTTTGAACAGTTAAATAAAAGTTTGATTGATGCCAATGACACAGGGTTAATTCACAACAATACAAGCACAAGCGCAGTTTAAACAATAAATCTATGAAATTACACCAGGGTTGCTTCATCCTTTGGCTTGAAGGTGAAGATAAGAAAGGTGGAGGATTTACTTCTCTCGGAGTTGTGAAATCTTTTGAAATCTTTACCACGGAGAGCAACTGGGGGTTAAGAGATAATATTCAAAGATGAGACAGATAGTCCTACAGGGGAATTAAAAGTTATGGGGATCATGCGAGGAAAATGGAGTTGAGGTCAGCGATCAGATTATCCATGGCCTATTTAAAAGGCACAGATTGGTCCTAACACGGCACATTTTAATGTGTCTAATGCCATCACTTCAAAAAGGTGAAGAGTACTCTTGATGTGACAATGTCAGATAGTTTGTTATGACTGAAAATTTATCAGAAGGGTTGCATCAGAACAGTTCACAAAATAGAGCTCATTTTAATCTCTAAATTGTTGCATTAGTGAATTCTATTAATAGATAGATATGATATTCTGTTCTCCTGATGTACATCAACCGCAACGTACCTTAAATGTAGGAACATACACCAAGAACCTTCACAGGAACATAAACAAAAATAGGCATCATGCTCTTAAAGGTTTTAGTACAGTGACATCTGCCTTAAAAGTAGTTGGTCAAGGACCAGCAGGTTGGGAATACACTTAAAACTATCTCCAACTGGGAGAAATTTACAGACTTATTTTCCTCTCCCATTGTTCCATCACCACTTCCCTTCCCTCTGACCAGCCTGCAATGTTTTGGAAATAGTCAGGATTCAGGCTCGAACGATGGCACTAGGTGCTGGACACCGCAGGTTATCTCATAAACTCCCAAACCAATGGAGGAATTAAAACAATTAAAAGCCAGTAGATATTTCTGAACATTTGCTAAAACGTTAATTGAGCAGAATATCCTCCTGATGTAAAATATCCTCCTGACTATGTGCTTCTCTTTCCTATTATCGTTACAACTATTTGCAGCTATTACTATAGATAATCGGTTATCTAATCTCACAAGTCAAATGACAAAATGACACAAGAATAACAGATCCATGAAGGTCAACTGCTAAGAACAAGATAACACGCTAATTTCCATTCTAATATACAAGTTCCTCGGTACAGGTGTCCCCTGCTTTTCGGACGTTCGCTTTACGAAACCTCACTGTTACGAAAGACCGACATTAGTACCCTGTTTTCACTTTCAGAAGGTGTTTTCACTGTTACGAAAAAAAATCAGCACGTGATAAAAGGCAGAGCGCGCCCTGAGCAGCCGCTCTCCCCCGTATTCGGATCGGCATTCTCGCCGGCATTGCTTAAACACATGCCTATGAGCAGTCGTTTGCAAGACGAATTCTAAGGTATCGGAAAAGCCTGAAAGAGCTTGTAAGGGTGTTACACTTACGGTAAAACTAGACATAATTAAGCGTTTTGATCCTGGTGAACGAAGTAAGGACAAAGTGAGTTTGGCTTGTGGAAGCTGACGAACATGATATTGAAGAGGTTTTGGCATCCCATCACCAAGAACTGACAGATGAAGGGCTGATGCAATTGGAAGAAAAAAGGATAACAATCGAAACTGAATGAGTAATGATAAAGTACGACTTTAATTTTGAAAGGGTACGTCGGTTTAGGGGATATTTGCAGGATGGTTTGAGTCCTTATTAAAAAACTGTGTGATAGAAAAATGCACCAGGCTCAGCAGTCAAGCAAAGCCTTCCACATCAGCCACAGCAGACGACGAACATCGACCTTCGACATCGAGGCGGGCAGAGATAGAAGAAGATGAGCTGCTTGCTCTAATGGAAACAGACAATGACGAGATGACACCCCAGTGTCCCATCACCCCAAACCTCAGGCTGCGGACAGATACCGATTCGCAGAGAATGCAGCAGTAGCCGGGAGGCACACAGCACACCTTTAAGAAAAAAGCCGAAATAAACATGCTAATTAATTACGTGTCGGGCGGCACCTAATTAATTAGCATGTTTATTTCGGCTTTTTTCTTAATGATGTGCTGGATGCCTCCCGGCTACCGCTGGACCCCTGCATGCTTCGCGGTTTGGTATCTGTCGGCGGCCTGGAGGGTGGGGGCCACTGCACCACCCAACCTGCGACAACTCAGTCTAACACACCATCATCAGTGTGCTCAGCAAGCTAGCTTCCCGATTCTCGTAAGTGATACTACACTGTACATACATTATTTCTACTTTATATAGGCTGTGTATTTTTACGTGTTATTTGGTATGATTTGGCAGCTTCATAGTTTAACGGTTACTGGAGAGAGTTTTCTTGCCAACAGCGCTTGCGTGAGATTTTCTGCCGACGACGCCTGCGTGAGATTTTCGCTACGGAGAACAGTTCAGTAATGATTGTGAAAAAGTATTTCTACTTTATATAGGCTGTGTATTTATCATATCATTCCTGTTTTTACTATACGTTACTGTTATTTTAGGTTTTATGTGTTATTTGTCATGACTTGGTAGGTTATTTTTGGGTCTGTGAACGCTCACAAAGTTTTCCCATATAAATAAATGGTAATTGCTTCTTCACTTTACGACATTTTGGTTTACGAACCGTTTCATAGGAACGCTCTACCTTCGGATGGCGGGGGGAGCCTGTATACACATCACTGAAAATCTCACCTAGACTCTACACACCAGCTTTGTGGCAAAAAATCACAACAGCGTCTCTTCCACCTCAGGCGACTGAAGGAATTTGGCATGAGCCCCCAAATCCTCAAGACCATCTACAGGGGCACTATTGAGAGCATCTTGACTGGCTGTATCACCGCCTGGTACGGGAACTGCACCAACCTTGATCGCTGGGCACTGCAGAGAGTGGTACAGACAGCCCAGCGCATCTGTGGATGTGAACTTCCCTCCATTGGAGGCATTTACAGCAGCAGGTGCAGAAAGAAGGGCTGGAGGATCATCAGGGACACCAGTCACCCCAACCATAAACTGTTTCAGCTGCTTCCATCTGGCAAACGGTACCGCAGCAATAAAGCCAGAACCAACAGGCTATGGGACAGCTTCTTTCTACAAGCCATTTTTAAATTCACATGTCTGTACATTGCAACAGAATTATAAAGCAAAGATTTTTACTCTCTCATGTTGTGGGATGGATGTAAGATTTACATAAATTCTAAATTCTGAATTCTAATACAACTTATTAAAAATACAATAAGATCATTATGAAATTATTATTCAGGTAAATAAAGTGAGAATGGTGTGGACTTTATTTTTTGTAAAAATTGTATTCTTTCTTGTAAAACTTGTTTAATTTTCTTGTGAATGCTGCCAACCTTTTACATTCCATGCGTCAATTTTTTCACTCACGAGCTCAGATGCGCCATACAACTCTTGAACCCCCATTCAATTCTTCTAAAAATATATTAATATAGAACTCGTGCATGAAAAAAATCGCATCTGAACTTGTGCGTGAAAAAATTGACGCATGGAATGTAAGAGGATGGCCACCCCTGTAAGGCTTAGATGATGCCACGTGTCATGATGCTGCTGCTACAGGTACCTGTGCACCTGTACCTGTGCACACATATACATATGCATGTGACGATAAACTCCACTCAATTGCATTAGTCGGTGCCATCCTTTACCCGAGCTTTTAAGCCATTTTAAGTAGGAATGTAGCAACAGAAGCAATACAGTCTTCAACCAACGAGGACAGATTTTAGGAAAAAATCTGTTCTAGATCTTTATTAGTACCTTTTGATGGATGACACCAGGTATCATTGATAGCGTCTGAGAACAGGGCAAAGCCATTCACCTATTGGCTGCAACCTTTGATTTGGACAAAAGCAGGCGAAATGAATTCAATAAAAATAAACAAAAAGGGATCACCTACAATTGAAAATAACTCTAAAATTATCACTGAATATCATTAGCACATAAACAAGAGGAAATAATAAAGAAATACAAATCTTGTGTCAAATAATTAGAAACATAATTGCTCATGGTCCAGTCAGTTTAATTTACCTGCTCTGTTTTAATGCAAGATAATTATGAATCATTTTAACTATCCCCCATAGCACTGGCAATAGCAAGATTGAAGATCTAATGTCTAACAGCAGTCTTATTATATTGCAGCATGCAATTTAGCTCCTATGGTATTATTGTGTCAGATATGACCTTGTTCTCAGGTCAATTAGCGAACATAACATTCACGTAGGTGGGGTTCATAAATTCTAGTTCAAGGTTAAACAGAAAACAAAAACAAATAAATTTGTCCTGCTATCTTCATACCCTGAATCTTGAATTGTGAAGAATTACTAAATGCGTAACTTTATTTTAAGTATTAGCACATTTTCCATGGCATTACTCATGGTGAGTCAGAGGATATGCTTTATTATCCCATAACATGTTTAATATAGAAACAGGACTAACAAAATATAAACATTATTAAGCTAATTTGTATCAGAATCAGGTTTAGCATCACCAGTATATGTCGTGAAATTTGTGAACTTTACAGCAGCAGTACAATGAAATCCATGATAGGTAAATATAGAGAAAAAAAACTGAATTACAGTAAGTATATATATCTATTAAATAGTTAGGTTAAAATAGGTAGTGAAATCCCAGAAATAAATAAATGTACTGATGTTGTGTTCATGGGTTCAATGTCCATTTAAAAATCAGACAGCAGAGGGGAAGAAGCTGTTCCTGACCTGCTAAGGACAGCAGATTTTAAGGGTAATGTTTACATTTTGGGGTTCATATCCCTTTTAAGAATGTTCAGAGTAAACCCGGAAGCGGCAACAATCTGCTGTAGAAACTCATTGTGTTGAGTAGCATCTGAGGGAAGAAAACAAGTGTTGATGTTTCTGGTCAAAACTCTGCATCAGGACTGCACCCATCACCCTGACTCTGCAGCCACCATCTGCTGTCCCTAACATCTCCTGTGTCATATTTGTACGTGGCTTTTAACACTAAAATCTCAGTATAAACACTTAAGACAAGAAGTATGTTTCTCAAGATATACTGTAGTTTGCAGAGGAGCATAACTGACACAACTTAAAGTAAAACAATTTTCAAACTGAATATAGCTACCTGTCCTATTGTTCCCAATGTCTGTAATGTCAACATCCAATTTTAAAATAAGTTCTGTAATTCTCAAATTGGCCACTGAAGTGCATCCTTCAATAGTTCCATTTAAGTTTTAATAAAGACTTTCATCTAACTCAGTAGCACAGGATACAAGTAGCTATTTTGATTTTACAAGCTTTCAGTCCAGGGATAAATTGTTTGCAGAATTCCCCAGGATGCAACTTATATCAACAGGAGTTCAAGGATGTGCCCCTTTATCCTCTGGGATTTGATGGTTTATTTGCTTTTTTTCTAAAGCAAAGATGTAAAATTGAATTACAAATTTAATTTCAAGCGGGTGGTATTCCCCCCCCCCAAAAAAAAATCATTCTTGCTTTGAGAGAGGATGACTGGGATGGGAGGGACCCTTGATTGCGGTCATGCACTTTGGAAGTAGAAATAAATGTGTGGACTATTTTCTAAATGGGGAGAAAATCCAAATATCTGAGATGCAAGGGGACTTGGGATTCCTTGTGCAGAACACCTTAAAGGTTAACTTGCAGGTTGAGTTGGTGGTGAGGAAGGCAAATGCCATGTTAGCATTCATTTCAAGACGTCTAGAATACAAGAGCAAAGATGTGATGCTTAGGGTTTATAAGGTACTGGGCAGGCTTCACCTTGAGTATTGTGAACAGTTTTGGGCCCCTCATCTTAGAAAAGATGTGCTGGCATTGGTCCAGAGGAGGTTCACAAGGATGAACCTAGGTCCTTTGGCCACTATTACATCTGGGAGATTGTTTGTGTCTTCCCTAGTGAAGACAGATCCAAAGTACCTGTTCAACTCGTCTGCCATTTCCTTGTTCCCCATAATAAATCCACCCGCTTCTGTCTTGAAGGGCCCAATTTTGGTCTTAACTATTTTTTTTCTTTTCACTATCCTCTAGTAAAAGAAGCTTTTACTATCCTCCTTTATATTCTTGGCTAGTTTACCTTCGTACCTCATTTTGCTCTGCATATTACCTTTTTAGTTATCTTCTGTTGCTCTTTAAAAGTTTCCCAATCCTCTGGCTTCCCACTCTTCTTTGCTATGTTATACTTCTCTTTTTTTATTTTTATACTGTCCATTACTTTCCTTGTCAGCCACGCCCTCCCCTTACTCCCCTTAGGATCTTTCTTCCTCTTTGGAATGAACTGATCCTGCACCTTCTGCATTATTCCCAGAAACACTTGCCATTGCTGTTCCACTGTCATCCCTACTAGGGTATTGTTCCATTGAACTTTGGCCAGCTCCTCCCCCATAGCACCATAGTTCCCTTTGTTCAACTGTAATACTGACACTTCCGAGTTTCACTTCTCCCTCTCAAACTGTAGATTAAAACTTAACATATTATGGTCACTACCTCCCAATGGCTCCTTTACCTCGAGGTCCCTGATCAAATCTGGTTCATTGCACAACACTAAATCTAGAATTGCTTCTCTCTGGTAGGCTCCAGTACAAGCTGTTCTAAGAATCCATCTCGAAGGGACTCCACAAACTCCCTTTCTTGGGGTCCAGTACCAACCTGATTCCTCCAGTCTACTTGCATGTTGAAGTCCCCCATAACAACTGTATCATTACCTTTGCGACATGCCAATTTTATCTCTTGATTCAACTTACACCCTACATCCAGCCATTTGATGGCTCTGGGTCTGTACTCGCTGGAATTCAGAAGGATGAGTGGGAGATCTCATTGAATCCTTTCAAACGTTGAAAGGCCGAGACAGAGTAGATGTGGAAAGGATGCTTCCTATGGTGGGAGAGTTTAGGACAAGAGGGCACACCTCAGGATAGAGGGGCGCCCTTTCAAAGCAGAGACGTGGAGAAATTTTTTTCACCAAAGGGTGGTGAATTTGTGGAATTTGTTGCCACATGCAGCTGTGGAGGCCAGGTCGTTGGATGTATTTAAGGCAGAGATTGATAGGTTCTTGATTGGACATGGCATCAAAGGTTCGGGGAGAAGGACGGGAACTGGTGTTGAGGAGGAGAAGAAAAATGATCAGCTATGATTGAATGGTGGAGCAGACTCGATGGGCCAGATGGCCTAATTCTGCCCCTATGTCTTATGGTCTATCTTAGCTTCTTTCCTGATGCAATGGGAAGACAATAGATGGGAGGCTGGTTTGTATGATGGACTGGGTTGAATTCACAGCTCAAATTGCTTGCTATTTTGGGCAAAGCAGATGTTGTACAGAGCTGTGTTGCAACTGGATTGGGTGCTTTTGATGATGCATCGAGAAAAATTGGTAAATCATTGGAGACATGCTTAATTTCATTGACCTTCTGAGAAGTAGAGGCATTAGTTTGCTTTTCTTTTGTCCTTGGTGTCCACTTGGACGCTACTTAGAAAAGAGAGTAATCTGCCAAGGTGTTTATCATTCAAAGGAGTTATATATTAATAAAGATGTGAATATGAACTAGCTAATATGAGGAAATTCTGAAGATACATCATTGTTTACAGTTTGAGAGAATGTAATTGGGCATTGAGATTCAATGCTTTTCTTCTTTTTGTCCTATCTCAGGCAAGAAAATGTTGAGCTTTGCTTCATTCTCCCAAAACTGCCGGATCCCCTATCTTTCAAAGGAATTACCCATCTAGTTATCATCCAGTTTTATTAACATTCATTTGAGAACAGCTTTCAGTCCTCAATTTGATCATTAGTCTGTAAAAGATGGCCAGGGTTCATGTACTCTTGTAATCCATTTAAATTATAGTTATCAATACTTCTCATGCAAAGCAGGTCAACTCCATCATTGTGTATAAAAGTGCCACTCTGAATAATGACCCTGTTGAACTAAATGATTACACCATGGCTATCAAGAATAAAAACCATCCTGAAGCAAATCTTCAGCATAGCATCAAAACCTGCACCTTACATTCTTAATAAACTATGGTTAGTACTGTACTCCAGTTTTGCCTGTTAATGCTGAGACCTAACTCCCAGTCACACTTACAAATATTTGCATCTGAGGAAACTAAAAGGAGAAAGAAAAATGACTCTACAGCAAAATATGTTTCTTTGCCTGCAAGCATGGTGCTTAAGTGGCGACACAGTGAGCTTAATCTGCTGGAGGTCACAACATCTGGCAGTCTGTCTGAAGCCCAGCTAGTATTTCTAATTCCATTGGAGCTCTCATCACCTTTAGCAAACGTCATGGTACAGAGTTACAAACTCTTTGCTTTAATAACAAAGGCAGAATTCTCCTCTCCACTGACGTCCACTGGGGTTAATTTTAATTGTGAATGGCTGTGCTTGGCTGACGGTTTGCTGAACTTGGCACCATCCAGGCAACAGGCCAGTATTTACTGAAGTGAACTTATGATGGTTTGACAACCTTTTCCAATATCTTTTGTTACTTTTTCAAAGGATCTGAGAAAATCAACCCTCCGCTGTTGTTACATAAAATCCCCAGAAATGGGCTAGACGGTGAACTTAGACACATAGCATCAACACCTGCAACATGAATCAGCTAACCTTTAATAAACAGCATTATCATACAATCAATTTCCTTGATTTTCCTAAGAAGAGGGAATTAAAGATTCCTGCACTGACTTACAATTGGTGGGTGGGAGTTACTTCTCATGTCACAGGGTTTCTCAAACGTATTCTAGAATTCTAGATATTTTATCAGGACGTTCATGGTAATGTTTCATGGCATGATTCATAATGCAATTGCAAACTTTTTGATTATAACACAAAGAGATAATATAATTTTTTGTTCAGCGCAATCCAAAGTCGCAAATAAAAGAAATCCACAAGGTCTTTGCAATATTGGTGTGTATATATATGTCACAATGGGGGCATTGGAAGCGGACCCAAATGCAAGGCACAGACACTGAAGTACAAGGAACAGGACTTGACTAGAGTAGGGACGTAACAGGATACAGACAAAGAGCAGGGCCAAGATCGCAGACTTGCACTAGGACATGGACTAGACAGGGAACCTGGATAAGGAACTAAGAACTAGGAGCCTGAGCTAGGGAGAGCAGGACCTGGACTAGAAACCATGGACTAGGAGACAAGGCTTGGACTCTGAGCCACAGACTGGACAGGGACCCAGGTTCTGGGTCTTGCCTCGGGCTCGGACCCCAGAACTAGGCAAGGACATGACATGGCTTCAGGACAGGACATGGCTGGGGTCTTGGCTTTTGAGCCTGGAGACAGGCTTGGGGTCTTGAGGCTTGAGGCTTGGAGACAGGCTTGGGGTCTTGAGGCTTGAGGCTTGGAGACAGGCTCGGGGTCTTGAGGCTTGAGGCTTGGAGACAGGCTCGGGGTCTTGAGGCTTGAGGCTTGGAGACAGGCTCGGGGTCTTGAGGCTTGAGGATTGGAGACAGGCTCGGGGTCTTGAGGCTTGAGGCTTGGAGACAGGCTCGGGGTCTTGAGGCTTGAGGCTTGGAGACAGACTCGGGGTCTTGAGGCTTGAGGCTTGGAGACAGGCTCGGGGTCTTGAGGCTTGAGCCTGAAGACAGGCTCGGGGTCTTGAGGCTTGAGCCTGGAGACAGGCTCAGGGTCTTGAGGCTTGAGCTTGGAGATAGGCTCGGGGTCTTGAGGCTTGAGCCTGGAGACAGGCTCGGGGTCTTGAGGCTTGAGCCTGGAGACAGGCTCGGGGTCTTGAGGCTTGAGCCTGGAGACAGGCTCGGGGTCTTGAGGCTTGAGCTTGGAGACAGGCTTGGGGTCTTGAGGCTTGAGCTTGGAGACAGGCTTGGGATCTTGAGGCTTGAGGCTGCAGGCTGGCAGCTGGGGTCTTGGAATGCAGAGGCTGATAAATTGGAGGCTGGAGCTTGGAGACAGGCTTGGAACTGAACATCAACATAGAGCTGGGAGTTATCCTTCGAAAAGCCAGGACTCATCTTTAACTCGACATTAACACAAGACTGGACAGTACATAGACATAGAGCCAGGACCATCCTTAAACAAGACGGGACTCAACTTTATCTCCACACCAAGGTGGGACAGGTCCACCTGCTGGGTGACAGCAGAACGGCCAGACATACCCCACAGAGGCGAGGAATAGACAGATCCCCCCGCAGGGCAATGGCAGAACAGTCTGACTTACCCCACGGAGGCGAGGACAAGACAAGACAGATTCCCCTGCAGGGCAACGGCAGAAGAGCCTGACTTACCCCACAGAGGTGAGGAAAAGACAGATCCCCCAACAGGGCAATGGCAGAACGGCCTGACTTACCCCACGGAGGCGAGGACAAGAAGAGACAAACACCAAAGAACAACAGACAGTTCCATCTCTGCATCAGGGTTGCTCTGAGTCTCAGTTCGGCCAGCAACCTCAGCTGGCTATGGAAACAGCTGTATCCCTACCTAGCTCGGAGTGGCTGGCGGCCACTCAGCTGGCCCGGAAAACAGCCGAATCCATATTGCAAAGACAGCTCCGACTACTGACAGCAAGGCTCCATGAGGGGATGATTCCCCAACACGGCCTAAAGATGGCAAGTGGCAACTCTAGCCTTCCACTGGCGGGTTGCTCCCAGGGGATCTTGACAAGACAAACCAGCAGCCTACACTGAACCCCAAGGCTACTTATATTCCAAGCCCCAAGATGGGAATCAGGTGCCTATGATTAACTCAACCAAACAAGGGACAGCTGGAAGACCCAGAGTCCTGAATCCACGGACCGGACTGTGAACTGGAATGCGGAATTCACGGACCGGACCATGACAATATATACACAAATACACAAGCTCTACAGCATACTAACATAAAGAAATGCTTAAAAGAAAGATTTTGCCTTTAAGAGTGTACACATACACTCAGTAGCCACTTCATTGGGTCCGTCCTGTACCACTGAGTGTATAATTGGTCATCTTCTGCTGCTGTAGCCCATCCACTTCAAGGTTTGACATGCTGTGCATTCAGAGATGTTCTTCTGCACACCACTGTTGTAACATGTGATATTTGAGTTACTGTTGTCTTCCTGTCCGCTTTAACCAGTCTGGCAATTCCCTTCTGACCTCTCTCATCAACAAGGCATTTTCACCCATTGAAGTGCTGCTCACTGGATATTTTTCCGCAACGCTATCTTTAAACCGCAGAGATCATTGTGCATGAAAATCCCTGGAGATCAGCAGTTTCTGAGATACTCAAACCACCTTGTCTGGCACCAACAAACATTCCATCATCAAAGTCACATTTCTTCACCTTTCTGGTACTTGGTCTAAACAGCAGCTGAACCGCTTGACTCTGCCTGCATGCTTTTATGCATCGAGTTTCTGTCACATGATTGCCTGATTAGATATTTGCATTCATAAGGTGTTCAGGGGCATCTAATAAAGTGTCCACTGAGCGTCGAAACTAAACTATACTGTCAGCTAACTGAAAGCTTCAGCTTTCACTCAAGCGGTAAGCTCCACTGCGAAGGGAGAGCTAGGAAAAAACTATTGTTTTATGTTTTTAACTTACTTTGGAGGAAGAATGAAAAATAATTTAACAGAAACTTCAGAATGCTGCCATAAAAAAGGATCTGATGATAAAATATATGATATACAACTGATTGACATGCAACTTGCATGCAGTCAGGAAAGCCAATGGAATATTGGCCTTATTGCAAGAGGTATAGATTAAAAAAATGGAAAGTTTTTGATGCAATTCTATTGGACACGGCTGAGCCTGCTGCTGGATTATTGGGTACACTGTGTGGTGTTCATACTTAAGAACAGAGAGTACAAAGCACACAAAAAGCAAGGAAACTAGAAGCAAAAATACGTCACCTGTCTCCTTAGAACTGTCCCACCATTCAATATGACATGGATGATCTACTCCAGGCCTCAAATCTTCCTTTGTACTCAATTCCTATCGTCTTCAATTGCTGATCTATCAAACATCTATCTATTTTTGTTTAAGTACCACAATGAACTTCTCTGCACAGCTCTGATAGAAAATTCCAGAGATACACCATCCTCTGTGAGATTAAGTTTCTACACACTCCACTTTTAATTGACTGGCTCTTTATCTTGTAACTATATTCCCTCGATCCTACTAATGAAAAGATCTCGATTTCTACCCTGTCATGCTCCCTCATATGTATCAATAAGATTGTCCTTCGTTCTTCTAAACCCCAGAGCACAGACCCAATGCATTTAGCTTGGAGTGAGAAGGTTCATTAGGATCATCAGGTTTAACCTCGTGAGAAGGTTCTTTTGGTTGATCTCTGAGATGGAAGGATCGACGTATGAAGAAAAGTTGAGCAGAATAAAAATGAACATACAAGAATGAGATGTTACCTAATCTTATTTAAGATTGTGAGGGGGACTTTTCTCACCATGATATTGCAACCCCTGCAGAAAGTTTATTGTTTGAGTGGAACTCAGCTACAAGACAATTGGGAAATTATTCAACCCATGTCACCTCCACTCTGCGACCAAGGTCACCCTCACCTTAGTAGGGAGATAAAGTTTGGGTGTCTGCCAATTAAGAGGCCAAGCTCCATGGTAGCAATGACTCATGTGTGTGGGAGAATTGCTCTTACGTGTAACATCTACTCAACTTCAAGAAAATTTGTGGATGCTGGAAATCCAAAGCAACAGACGCAAAAGAGTAAGTAGCTGGTGTTTCAGGCCGAGACCCTTCTTCAGGACTGAAGAAGAAATAGCGACTGTTTACTCTTTTCCGTAGATGCTGCCTGACCTGCTGAGTTCCTCCAGCATCTTGTGTGTGTTGCTCTGCTCAACCTGCTCCCTCTGCATAACAGGATGACAAGATTCTAAAGTGCACTTTCTATATCACGCCATCTATCACAGAAGGCAGACTTTGATGATGAAATTCACCGTCAATTCCAGTACACCAGACATCTGAGAAAAAGAATATTCTAAAATCATAGTCTACTGGGTGCAGCTGATCCTCGACCTCCTGCATGCTTTTCAGACACTGACAACCTACAGCAGACACATCAGGTCACTGAACAGGTGCCACACCACTGTGTCCAAGTCCACCTGCAGGATAAAAGAAGCAACATCAGTGCCAATATTCTCTATTGTACTTAGAGAGTAGGTAATGTCATTTGTATGCCCAATAGCAGTCTCTGAAACAAGCTCTGTTCCAGCTCTTTCACACTAAGAGATTCCCAGGATGAGGAAATGATTGTATGATGTTCTCAAAGCTCTCTCAGAATAGTACAACTTTTCCATGTCCTAGTTGGAACCTTTGGCTCATAACCATTCAAAGACTGGAAAGAGCAAATCAAAAACAGCAGAAGGTGCCCACCTCAGTCCTTACTAACCATTTCCTCACCCCAACAAGAACATCTGGCACTACTTGTCACAGAATCGGTAGATCCCACATGGGCCTCCTCAAACATTTCAGAGTTGAAATGAGTACAGGTTAGCCTTAACCCTGAGGAGCTACCTAAGAAGAATAAGTGACTTGAATATGTCACACACAATCTTTTCATTAGGTACTATCCCCATTTTACACTTACAAAATAATCCCACACATTGAAGTCTACAATATTTCAGTCATTTACATATATCCATTGATGGTATCTCCTCATTTATGATGGTGTGAATGGCCAGGTGAACTATCCCTTCCCAGACTTTCTGCAACACAAAATAGGCAAGTATCATCTTTTAGATTCTGAACTGCCAAAGTTAATATCCTGTGTTCCCAGATCAGGTAGATGTATTAAAAAGCCAATCTGACTATCTCAAGAAGCACTCCCATGTCTTTTGCAGCCCAATCAAAACCAAAGAAAGGTTACCTAAAACTTCACTCCCATAAAGCTAACCACCTTTAGCCACAAGATCACTGAAACCTCCCTAACTTTCTGGAGTAGTTTTAATCAATGCCACGAGGAGGCTAACCTATAGGAGAAAGTAGAATAAAAAAAGTGAAAATTAAAGCATGCAAAAGCTGTAGATTTAAAATGAAAACAGAAGATACTAAAAGAGACACTCAGGAGACATCTGTGGAGAAAGAAATTAAGTTAACGTTTGAGGTCATTTATCTGAATTGCTATTGCTGTTTGTTAGTACGAGTCAGTGTAGAATGCTGGTACTCTCTACTTTGACTCAGAATGTACCATGATTATTGAAAAATATTTAATTTCTCAAATCTTCTCACTTGATCTGGGACTGTCATGCCTAAGTAAAGATAGCAGGGCAGTCTTCATTTTCTATCTGTTTTCATGACTCATTATTAGTCCAGACTGAACAAAGGAATAATTCGTTAGGTTATGAAAGATTCTATTTGACAACTCAGTAAAGCAAATGCTGATTTGAGGTGAATTAGCTGATTGTAGCTGGGGTGAAGGATAAGATTGCATTTCATTTCACATTCACTCAAAATTCAAAGGCCAAAGTAAACTTATCATCAAAGTACATATATGTCACCAAATACAACCCTGAGATTCGTTTTCTTGTGGGCAGACGCAGTAGATACAAGAAGCACAATAGAATCAATAAAAGACTGTACCCAACAGGATGGACAGTAACCAATGTGCAAAAGAACAACAAACTGTGCAAAATCAAAAAGAAAAAGAAAAAAACAACAAATAATAATAAATAAATAAATAAATAAATAAATAAGCAAAAAGTATCGAGAATATTAAATGAAGAGTCCTTGAAAGTGAGTCCATAGGTTATGGGAACAGTTCAGTGGTGAGGCCAGTGAAATTGAGTGAGGTTATCCCCACTGGCTGAACAGCCTGATGGTTGAAGGGTAATAACTGTTCCTGAACCTGCTTTTGTGGGTCCTAAACTTCCTGTCCTCCTTCCTGATGGCACCAGCAAGAAGAGAGCATGGCCTTGATCGCAAGGGTCCCTAATGATGTGATGGTGCTACACCTAGATGTGCTCATTGGTGGAGAGGGCTTAACCCATGATGGACTAAGCCATATCCACTACTTTTTTTTAGGACTTTCTGCTTAAGGACATTGGCGTTTCTGTACCAGGCTGTGACACAACCAATCAATATACTGTCCAGCAGACATCTATAGAAATCTGTCAAAGTTTTAGATGACATACTGAATTTTTGCAAACATCTAAGGAAGTAGAGGTGCTTTCTGTGCTTTCTTTGTAATGGCACTTAAGTACTGGACCCAGGACAGGTCCTCTGAAATGACAACACCCAGGAATTTAAAGTTGTTGACCCTCTCCACCTCTGGTGTCCCAATGAGGATTGGCTCATGGGCCTCCGATTTCCTCCTCCTGAAGTTAATAATCATCTCCTTATTCTTGCTGACATTGAGTGAGAGGTTGCTGTCGTGGTCCCACTCAGCCAGATGTTCAATCTCCCTCCTATTTGCTGATCTGCCACCACCTTTGATTCTGCCAGTGACATTGGTGTTTGTCAGTAAACTTAAGTAAAAGGTTTATTGAATCTACAGCTATAACGAGACAATATCAGCGGAGACCATTGTTCAAAATCCCTACCATATAGTCAGGAATTAATTCTGCAAAATCGTACCAACGCATTTGGTCAAGTTTTGTACAAGTTTGTGAATTGGCTTACCGTGGATGATCAACTATTGGTTCCAACGAACCAAGATGGCAAGCCACCGAAGATGAAGAACCAGTGCGGGAATGAAAGGTGTAATGATGCAGAGGATTTAATATGGGTGGATGTATAACTTTATTTTCAAACAAAGAATCCATATTTGATTTTCTGTGAGAATTGATTATTTTTGTACAGACTTTGATAAATTATTGAATGAGATTTACCTTGTTTAAGAGTTGTGAAGTTGGAGAATTGTTGTGAAAGAAGTTAAAACTGTGTATATATAATTTTTGAATTTGAATTTAAACCTGTAGATACACTGCCTGGAACTGAAACTGAAGTTAACTATAATACTGGAGAACAGAAATTATATTTGGTTAACTAACTAAGTAGGGATAAGTAAAAAGGGAAGTTTAGTCTGTAAACTTTTAAGTGAGGAATAACATTAGATCTAATTAGTTAGAGAAGTTGGAGTAACAAAGGTTAGTCTAATGAATATCACTGATTTTAACTAATCAGGAATTTGGTTTTTGTTGATATCTAAGATTTGGAGCCTAAACAGAATGTTTGAATTTTGAATTGTTCTTGCTCATGTAAGTATTCTGTATATATTGTTTTTTTCTTATAAACATTATTTCTAGAAGTGTGTGGTTTCTATTCACTGCCTCCTTCGGATACCTGGATTCTTCTGGGGCGTCTACAGTACTAGTCACAGACGGTAAGACTGGTGCTACACAGGTGTTACACTAGGTCTTGGAGCTGATTGATTAGTTTTGAGGAGATGATCCTATTGAATATTGAGCTGTAGTCGATAAAGAAAATTCTGATGTATGCATCTTTGTTGTCCAGATGTTCCAGGATTGAGAGAACGGCCAATGAAATGGCATTTGCTGTTGACCTGTTGTGATAGTAAGCAAATTGGAGTGTGTCCAAGTCACTTCTCAGGCAGGAGTTCATAGGTTTCATCACCAATCTCTCAAAGCACTAGTGGAGTGGTGTCACAGCAACAACCTTGTACTAAATGTCAGTAAGATGAAAGAGCTGATTGTGGACTTCAGGAAGGGTAAGACGAAGGAACACACACCAATCTTCAGAGATGGATTAGAAGTGGAGAGAGTGAGCAGTTTCTAGTTCCTGGCTGTCAAGATATCTGAGGACCAAACCTGATCCCAACATATTGATGCAGTTATAAAGAAGGCAAGGCAGCGACTATACTTCATTAGGAGTTTGAAGAGTTTTGGTATGTCAACAAATACAGTCAAAAACCTCTATAGATGTACTGTGGAGAGCATTCTGACAGGCTGCATCACACTGTCTGATATGGTGAAGGGGCGGGGCTACTGTATGAGACCGAAAAAAGCCGCAGAGGGTTGTAAATTTACCTGGCTCCATCTTGGGTACTAGCCTACAAAGTTCCCAGGACGTCTTCAAGGAGTGGTGTCTCAGAAAGGCAGTGTCCATTATTAAGGACCTCCAGCACCCAGGGCATGCCCTTTTCTCACTGTTACCATCAGTTAGGAGGTACAGAAGCCTGAAGGCACACTCTCAGCAATTCAGGAACAGCTTCTTCCCGTCTGCCATCCGATTCCTAACTGGACATTGAAGCTTTGGACACTACCTCACTTTTTTAATATGCAGTATTTCTGTTTCTACAGATTTTTAAATTTATTCAATATACGTATACTGTAATTGATTTGTTTTTTATTATTTTTATTTTATTTATATTTTTCTCTTCTATATTATGTATTGCATTGAACTGCTGGTGCTAAGTCAACAAATTTCACAACACATGCCAGTGACAATAAACCTGATTCTCACTCTGATGTATGTGCTACTGGACAACAGTCATTCTTAGTGATAGAGGCGCCAAACTAGGAATCCAAGCTGAAAACACCAGGTAAAATTGAGTTTGGACTGGTGAAGAATACTAATCGCAGTACCCTAAATCCAACTCACCCGGTAAGGTTACTGGAGTTCTGGAGCAGAAGTGAGCAAGGGCTGATGTTTACAGCAATGGAATGGTCAGTTAAACTAAATCAGAGAAATCTCATGCAGCTTAATTACAGAAACTCTGTGATGAGGAAAACCAAAGTCACCAATTCCCACTTGCTTTCTTTCCATCATTTCCCAAGTGTCAGCTTGGGGCTACAGGCCAACATCTGTAGGACGAGTAATGCTAAGAGAGCAGTCACGAGATGCTTACTCCTCTGTGTAAAACTTCAGCTGTTAAAAGGTTTCTCACTGGCAGAAAATTCTTGTGGCAAATCTAAAATCATGCATTAGTAGAATCAAACAACAGAAGCAATTATATTAGAAGGAAGTCTACCTCATATTACCTGTTTATCTGGGGTGCTATTAATAAGAATTTTACTAAAGTAAGTAAAGACTTGTTTCACCCATTGGTTGATGAATCCCATAAGGGTTTTGGCAACATCAAAACTCCTCCATTGACATAAAGACCTGCATAGGTTCTTTTATCAATCTTCACACCAGCAAGGTTTGTTGCAACATTAGTCAACACAGGTTGGTGGTAGCTTGATCATGTCAGAAGACTGCTTAAAAATGGTCAATGCCTCAAGGGTACAGCAGGCGGTGAAAAAGGCGAATGGTATGCTGGCATTCATAGCAAGAAGATTTGAGTACAGGAGCAGGGAGGTACTACTGCAGTTGTACAAGGCCTTGGTGAGACCACACCTGGAGTATTGTGTGCAGTTTTGGTCCCCTAATCTGAGGAAAGACATCCTTGCCATAGAGGGAGTACAAAGAAGGTTCACCAGATTGATTCCTGGGATGACAGGACTTTCATATGAAGAAAGACTGGATCGACTAGGCTTATATTCGTTGGAATTTAGAAGATTGAGGGGGGATCTTATTGAAACGTATAAAATCCTAAAGGGATTGGACAGGCTAGATGCAGGAAGATTGTTCCCGATGTTGGGGAAGTCCAGAACGAGGGGTCACAGTTTGAGGATAAATGGGAAGCCTTTTAGGACCGAGATTAGGAAAAACTTCTTCACACAGAGAGTGGTGAATCTGTGGAATTCTCTGCCACAGGAAACAGTTGAGGCCAGTTCATTGGCTATATTTAAGAGGGAGTTAGATATGGCCCTTGTGGCTAAAGGGATCAGGGGGTATGGAGGGAAGGCTGGTACAGGGTTCTGAGTGGATGATCAGCCATGATCATACTGAATGGTGGTGCAGGCTCGATGGGCCAAATGGCCTACTCCTGCACCTGTTTTCTATGTTTCTATGTTTCTATCTGAAAACCAATGAATTATGCTACAGAGAAGAAGCCGATGTCAACTCTAATACCCCACATTGGTCATTTCCCAAGGTGAAACAACAAGACTAGCCTCTCCGCTTTTGGGAATGATGCTCCTATGAGCAGAGATAGTGACTTGGCGTCAAGAGTGTTCCTATTCTTATTTCTGGTCCTGTATTCCTGTAGCTGACATAGAATACAGCAAGATATTTTGCCTTGTATACAGAAGAGAAAGAGAAGCTTGAAGATGTTCATTGTGTATAGAAACATTATTTCAGACAGGTTTCTAAAGATTGTCATACGGTAGCTGGGGGAGGTAGTGGGGCAAGCTTCCACTATCTATTAAATGCTTCCAATGGTGTGCACTTCATATAGCCTGTGACAACCAACTCCTGGCCTTCACTTGTGGCTCATCTACTAAGCCTGGTGAAACCGTTTCTACTGGCGGGAGAAGAGGCAAAGGCAGGTTACTGGTGCCTTTAAGACCAGTCACTTTGGGCGCATGGGGCTTGGCAACTCATCTAGATGGAAAACTCTAATCTCAAATCTCTGCTGCCCTGTAACTATACCCACTCATGGGGAAGGCTTTGGGAGTAAACCCTAAGATAAAATCTAAGGCAGTCCTACATTGAGTTTAATGCTGACAACTCTTGCAACGCCACTGATGCCAAACTGAAACGGTTTCTGCCGTTCCTTTGAATTTAACAGCTATGTGGAGAGGGGAAGCCTGCTGCATGGGCAACAGCTTCCTCTCCATGTTGTACTGCCCTGGTTTGCGTATTGCATGGACAACTAGGATGCATTATCCATGGTTGACCCTGACAAACAACGAGCCTCATTTCAGATAAATACCTACACAAGAGTTCCCAAGGCAATGAAAGAAATATGTTGTACAGATTAATGCAAGTTAAATTCATTTTAAAAGATAATAATTTGCCACTCAATATATGAGAGAGCAGTTTACCTCTGGTAGAATTACATCAATGGCTACCAAAGCTTTCTATCAATGGATGCTTGCTTTTTTTGAGTTTGCTGTAAACTCTTTGATGATAATAGCTTGCCATAAATAAGCCAATAATGTCGCCATTGCTGTACAGTTCAGAATTATATAATATTTCATTGCTTAAGTAGACTATTTGTCATCTATACCAGTATTTTCTATGTAAGGCTACCACTACCACCGTTTATTGAATCTTATTTGCAAATAATACAATATTTTTACCCTCATGTACTCTTCTAGCTACCCCTTAAAAGTATCTATGCATCACCTCAGCCAAGTGGATCCACATTCTAACCACTGTCCATGTAGTTACCCTGGATTCCTAACTGCATATATTTTACCATTGCCCACAGATAAATATATTCTCTGCATGCATCCTGTTAAACTTCTCCACAATTTTAAAGCTTTTCTTAGTCATCTCTTGCTCATAATTTCACTTAGAAAATTTACACTCCTGGGCCACTCTTAAAAAAACGATCATAGAACAAAGAACTATTCTACTGTGCTTTTGTGTCGTCCAGAAAATACTACACATGAAAAAAACTGGATGAAATGAAGGATTGTTAGACAAAAGAAGCCCAATATTTCCATTCACCAGTACAACAGATTAAGAATTTACGCTAAGATTTTATGGCTCTGTGTCACGCTAGGCAGTTTCTTTATTCAGAAGACCAGCACAGCAGCCTAACTGCGTCGGACTTAATGAACCATTAATATTATTTGGATGGAACTTATTCGTAGATCCAAGAAGATCCAATTTCACAGAGCTCAAGATGGTGCCACTTTAAGTCCCCTCTAAATGATGTGTTTTACAGTCTGAAAAGCTTAATGCAAAGAGGAAAAAAAAGATGATGGAAGGGAAAATAACAGCACATGAAGAAAGTGTGGAGAGTGCTATTAACAAGATTTGCTTTGAGGAGATAAATATCTGGCTCCTGAAGCTGCATACTGTTCCAGCAGAATTTTGCTCTGAGTTATTCTTTCCTAGAATCTCTTTGTATTTCCCTGACTTCTCAATCACTGAGAAATTAGGAGTGTGAGTGAGTGAGGGTATGTGTGTTTGTGTGTATGTGTGTGTCTATTAAGAGTGGGAGACAGAGACTGACACAACAGATGAATAGAAAGAGCATCTATTTTGATAAAGCAATGAGTGTTTCCAACAACAACCAAATTGTAGAAAAAAAGTGACAAAATAAATAAAAGCAAATATATCAAGTTAAATAACAAATTTAACTACTCCCTTATTCCCTTGTAAAATGGGATGAAGAACTACTGAAGGGCATACAGGGAATAGAAAAGTAAAAAGTAACTGCAGATCTTGTAATCTGAAACAAAACAGAAAATGCTGGTCAGGCGGCATCTATGGAGAAAGAAGTAGAGTGAATGTTGCAGATTGCTGACCGTAAGTCTGAGCTGATTATGGATCTACCTGAACCATTAACACCGTGGCCGTTCCATGAGCGAAAACATCTTGTTAAATCCATTTGCTGGATTTTTCTTTGTTTTTGGCACTATTCTTTGTAAACTCCAGAGTATATTGTGCGTAAAAATCCCAGGAGATCAGCAGCTTCTGAGAGACGCAAATCACTCTGGGTGGCACCTAATTAATTAGCTTGTTTATTTCGGCTTTTTCCTTAAAGAGGTGCGGAATGCATTTCAGAGCGCTCCGGCTACCACTGCACCGCTGGATGTAAGTAGTGGAGGGTATATTGACTGGCTGCATCACAGCCTGCTATGGCCCTTGAATGGAAAATCCTATAAAAAGTAGTGAATACAGCCCAGTCCGTCATGGGTAAAGCCCTCCCCACCATTTGAGTACTTCCACATGAAGCATTGTTGCAGGAAAATAGCATCCATCAACAGGGACCCCACCACCATGACCAAGGTCCTCCTCTCTTCTTGCTACTGCCATCATAAAGAAGGTATAGGAGCCTCACGAGTCACACACCAGGTTCAGGAACAGTTATTACCCTTCAACCATCAGGCTCTTGAACCAGAGGGGATAACTTCACTCATCTTCACTTACCCCATCGTTGAAACGTTCCCACAACCTATGGAGTTACTTTCAAGGACTCTTCATCTCATGTTCTCAATATTTATTTCTTTATTTATTATTATTTCTATTTTTTAACTTTCTTTTTATACTTGCATAGTTTTTTTTTGTCTTTTGCACGCTGTTTGTCTGCCCTGTTGGTGCATTCTTTCATTGATTCTATTATGGCTATTGGAATTATTGATTATGCCTGCAAGAAAATGAATCTCAGGGTCATATATGATGACATATATGCATTTTGATAATAAATTTATTGTGAGCTTTTAAACTTTGAAAATATCACTGAAGCTAAAAAGAAAGCATGAGTGGGATACATATAAAATAGTGACCTATGTTCTTCTAAACCCCAAAGAGCATAGACCCAATACATATAGCTTTGAGTGAGGAGGTTTAGTAGGATCATCAAGTTTAACCCCTTGTGAAAAGGTTTCTTTTGGTTGATTCTTGAGATGGAAGGATCGATGTATGAAGAAAAGTTGAGCAAAATGAAAATGAACATACAAGAATGAAATGTTACCTAATCTTATTAAAGTTTCTGAGGGGGATTTTCTCACTATGATATTGCAACCTCACAGAATTGCCACTCATTGGATGCTTTTTTGTTTTTCACACCATTCCCTGTAAACTCTAGAGGCTGTTATGTGTGAAAATCCCAGGAGATCAGCAGTTTCTGAGATTCTCAAACCACCCTATCTAGCACCAACAATCATTGCACAATCAAAACCACTTAGATCATATTTCTTTCTTCTGATGTTTGGTCTGAATAACAAATAAACCTCTTAACCATGTCTACATGCTTTTATGTATTGAGTTGCTGCCACATGATTGGCTGATTAGATATTTATATTAATGAGATATTCAGGTGTACCTAATGAAGTGGCTACAGTTCATATATAATGGAGTGTGTACAGGTGATATTTACTAATTACCCTATCCTGCCATGGTAAGCAGTAAGTTAAAAGAGATTATGAAGATTAGTTTAAGAGAGAAAAGGGAAATAATAGATATTTTTAAATCTTGTGATAAAAGGTAACCTTGCATCCGTACGTTTTGAAACGTAGCCGAAGAGAAAGCAGAGGAAGGACTATGTACGAATGATTTGTGCCGGGGAATAGTTAATACGCTTCCTATTTAAAAGTAAAATCGGAACAAAACCTGTTGCCTCTGTTGAGGTAATCACAAACTCAGTCTGATTGAACCAAAAGTAACACCTTTTCTTCACCATACTGTCAGAGTTTGAGTACCTAACCCACCAGCCACACCACTGCAGCCCATACATAAAGACCACTTCTATTATCTACCCTTAAGTACAATTGTTCTTCCTATGATTCTAATCAATTATGTGACTTTGCACCAAATGAATTAATCATTTCCCTTTCATCTCTTTTACTTGTGACACTGGTATCACGCTGATAATTAATCCCAATCTGACTGGACCACAAACAATAATAGCAAATACATATTTTGCAATTTACATTCAATTCTTTATCTTTTCCTGGTGGACCCGATTCCCTTTACAAAGTCAGTGATTGTGGGAATTAAGTGCTGGATAATTTTTCCTGAACTGAGTGCACTGTAACATTAGAAATGTGACATACAAGCACTAGGGAAAAAAGGTTGGAAAGTGTTTTCCAGATTCCCCAGTTACCATGAAATGGATTTTCTGATTTGAGTTCCATAGGCTCTCTGTAGCAATGCTTCTGGCACACTTTCAACAAACACAGTTGTCTCTAAATAAACTGCTGTGATATTTGTCATCTTTCAAACTAAAGAATAACAACTGCTGCTGGGATGGAGATGAGCTGAGCACCTGATGCTTTTCCTTATGCTGAATATCAGCTTGGATTTTAAACCAAGCCAGGCTAAGGTTCAGAATTTATGAACCATTGCATTCACTGGTCTAAGGAGCAAAATGCATCTGTCAAAGTGACTGAAGCAGAGAGACCACTAGAATTTTTCTATTCCTCTTCCCTACTTTATGTGTACTTTTACATTAATAACCATAGTTGCGGAAGATAAGCTATCAAAAGAGCAACTTTTAATGCCCCCTACTTGCTGATAATACACTATCAAAAGGTAGGCTGGAATGAGAATTGATTCGTCTATGGGTAGCCAAAGAAATTACAGATAGTATCAAATAAAAAGAAGATGCTTATAAAGTTACCGGAAATAACAGGCATGAAGATTGTTGAACAATGTTATGCTCCCTGAGAAGAACCGAGAAATTGATAAAAAAAGGCAAGATGGAATATTAGTGTAGTTTGATAAAAAAACACAACTGTAAGAGTCATTATTAGTATATAATAAGGAATACATTGTCAGGGAAAGTATGAGTGTTTTACAGACAGAGATGGGAGAACTTATAATGTGGGAGAAAGGCAATTACATTGGAGCAAAACAATTACTTCGTATCTACCTTCAAAGAAAGGGCACAAAAAAGCTGTCAGACATGTTAGGGAATCGAGGGTCCATTGAAAATGAGGTTCAAAGGGCTCAGATTAAAAAATTGTAGGAGAGAAGTTGGTGAGCTTAAAAGTTGCTAAATTCCAAGGAAGAGGAGCTTTGTTCTTAGCAGGAGGTCTTACCGCCAGAGTTATTGAGAAGTGTTTCTCTTGCCTGGATCTCCAAGTAGATGATATTTTAGCACCAGTAGTGCGTCCTCACTGAAATCTGCTATGGTTAGGTACTACTTTAAACTAAGATCAGGGCAAATAGAACTTTGCCAGTAACCATAGCACTTTTACTTTTTCAGTTATTCTTACCTTCTGGAGAGAGAAATATTTGCAACCTGAGCAACAAACGTTCTGTAAAGGAATTGTGAATCAGTCTTTGTGCCCCACAGATCCGCTCAAGCCACTGAGCCTCACCAGCAGACCGATTCAAGCATTTGCAGTTTCATATAGCTCCACTTTTTGCAACTTTTCAGTTTTCTGCCAGATGGCCTCTGGTGCCCATTATCCAAAAAGGCCATTTTACTCATTCTTATCAGCAACCGGTGATATAAAGAGCACAAGGCTTGGACTGCAGGTTTTGTCATGGTGAAGAGAGGCAGAAGCAGGGGAGAAAAGGGAGCAGCAAGCCAAACCATTCTGGCTAGCTGTATGTGGAAAACTCGTCAGAGTTCATTCCAGTAACTGCAATGCCAATTCCCAATTCAGCAACTGTTCTCCACCCTGCCACTGACCTTCAAAATAGTCACCAACAAATTCATGAAGAATCCATGGCATGTCCCAATTAAAGGACAACTAATCACCCTTGCACATTTACTCAGTGCCCATCCCTCTGCACATTTACTCAGTGCCCATCCCTCTGCACATTTACTCAGTGCCTATCCTCTCTGCACATTTACTCAGTGCCTATCCTCTCTGCACACTTACTCAGTGCCCATCCCTCTGCACATTTACTCAGTGCCCATCCCTCTGCACATTTACTCAGTGCCCATCCTCTCTGCACATTTACTCAGTGCCCATCCCTCTCTGCACATTTACTCAGTGCCCATCCTCTCTGCACATTTACTCAGTGCCCATCCCTCTCTGCACATTTACTCAGTGCCCATCCTCTCTGCACATTTACTCAGTGCCCATCCTCTCTGCACATTTACTCAGTGCCCATCCTCTCTGCACATTTACTCAGTGCCCATTCCTCTGCACATTTACTCAGTGCCCATCCTCTCTGCACATTTACTCAGTGCCCATCCCTCTGCACATTTACTCAGTGCCCATCCCTCTCTGCACATTTACTCAGTGCCCATCCTCTCTGCACATTTACTCAGTGCCCATCCCTCTCTGCACATTTACTCAGTGCCCATCCTCTCTGCACATTTACTCAGTGCCCATCTCTCTGCACATTTACTCAGTGCCCATCCTCTCTGCACATTTACTCAGTGCCCATCCTCTCTGCACATTTACTCAGTGCCCATCCCTCTCTGCACATTTACTCAGTGCCCATCCCTCTGCACATTTACTCAGTGCCCATCCTCTCTGCACATTTACTCAGTGCCCATCCCTCTCTGCACATTTACTCAGTGCCCATCCTCTCTGCACATTTACTCAGTGCCCATCCTCCCTGCACATTTACTCAGTGCCCATCCCTCTGCACATTTACTCAGTGCCCATCCTCTCTGCACATTTACTCAGTGCCCATCCCTCTGCACATTTACTCAGTGCCCATCCTCTCTGCACACTTACTCAGTGCCCATCCCTCTGCACATTTACTCAGTGCCCATCCCTCTGCACTTTTGACTATCCTGGTAGTCACAATAAAGCTGCTGAAAGGCTAATGGCTTTCAGCAGCAAACAACAGGAATTCTGCAGATACTGGAAATTCAAGCAACACACATCAAAGTTGCTGGTGAACGCAGCAGGCCAGGCAGCATCTATAGGAAGAGGCGCAGTCGACGTTTCAGGCCGAGACCCTTCGTCAGGACTAACTGAAGGAAGAGTGAGTAAGGGATTTGAAAGCTGGAGGGGGAGGGGGAGATGCAAAATGATAGGAGAAGACAGGAGGGGGAGGGATAGAGCCGAGAGCTGGACAGGTGATAGGCAAAAGGGGATACGAGAGGATCATGGGACAGGAGGTCCGGGAAGAAAGACAGGGGTGGGGGGTGACCCAGAGGATGGGCAAGAGGTATATTCAGAGGGACAGAGGGAGAAAAAGGAGAGTGAGAGAAAGAATGTGTGCATAAAAATGAGTAACAGCTGGGGTACGAGGGGGAGGTGGGGCCTAGCAGAAGTTAGAGAAGTCAATGTTCATGCCATCAGGTTGGAGGCTACCCAGACGGAATATAAGGTGTTGTTCCTCCAACCTGAGTGTGGCTTCATCTTTACAGTAGAGGAGACCGTGGATAGACATGTCAGAATGGGAATGGGATGTGGAATTAAAATGTGTGGCCACTGGGAGATCCTGCTTTCTCTGGCGGACAGAGCGTAGATGTTCAGCAAAGCGGTCTCCCAGTCTGCGTCGGGTCTCACCAATAAATAAAAGGCCACATCGGGAGCACCGGACGCAGTATATCACCCCAGTCGACTCACAGGTGAAGTTAAACGCAAACAACAGGAATTCTGCAGATGCTGGAAATTCAAGCAACACACACCAAAGTTGCTGGTGAACGCAGCAGGCCAAGCGAAGGGTCTCGGCCTGAAACGTCGACTGCGCCTCTTCCTATAGATGCTGCTTGGCCTCCTGCGTTCACCAGCAACTTTGATGTGTGTTGCTCACAGGTGAAGTGATGCCTCACCTGGAAGGACTGTTTGGGGCCTTGAATGGTGGTAAGGGAGGAAGTGTAAGGGCATGTGTAGCACTTGTTCCGCTTACACGGATAAGTGCCAGGAGGGAGATCAGTGGGGAGGGATGGGGGGGATGAATGGACAAGGGAGTTGTGTAGGGAGCGATCCCTGCGGAATGCAGAGAGAGTGGGGGAGGGAAAGATGTGCTTAGTGGTGGGATCCCGTTGGAGGTGGCATTCTGCAGGGATCGCTCCCTACACAACTCCCTTGTCCATTCGTCCCCCCCATCCCTCCCCACTGATCTCCCTCCTGGCACTTATCCGTGTAAGCAGAACAAGTGCTACACATGCCCTTACACTTCCTCCCTTACCACCATTCAGGGCCCCAAACAGTCCTTCCAGGTGAGGCATCACTTCACCTGTGAGTTGACTGGGGTGATATACTGCGTCCGGTGCTCCCGATGTGGCCTTTTATATATTGGTGAGACCCGACGCAGACTGGGAGACCGCTTTGCTGAACATCTACGCTCTGCCCGCCAGAGAAAGCAGGATCTCCCAGTGGCCACACATTTTAATTCCACATCCCATTCCCATTCTGACATGTCTATCCACGGCCTCCTCTACTGTAAAGATGAAGCCACACTCAGGTTGGAGGAACAACACCTTATATTCCGTCTGGGTAGCCTCCAACCTGATGGCATGAACATTGACTTCTCTAACTTCTGCTAGGCCCCACCTCCCCCTCGTACCCCAGCTGTTACTCATTTTTATGCACACATTCTTTCTCTCACTCTCCTTTTTCTCCCTCTGTCCCTCTGAATATACCTCTTGCCCATCCTCTGGGTCACCCCCCACCCCTGTCTTTCTTCCCGGACCTCCTGTCCCATGATCCTCTCGTATCCCCTTTTGCCTATCACCTGTCCAGCTCTCGGCTCTATCCCTCCCCCTCCTGTCTTCTCCTATCATTTTGCATCTCCCCCTCCCCCTCCAGCTTTCAAATCCCTTACTCACTCTTCCTTCAGTTAGTCCTGACGAAGGGTCTCGGCCTGAAACGTCGACTGCGCCTCTTCCTATAGATGCTGCCTGGCCTGCTGCGTTCACCAGCAACTTTGATGTGTGTTGCTTGGCTTTCAGCAGGATGGTTCAGATAGATCAGAAGATTAATGATCATCCCTTGGCCAAAACTGCACATTAAAGTGTAGTGTGAAATTGAGACAGAAAACCCTCAGTGGAATTAAGAAGGTATGGTTGACTAGTAGGGTTAAATTAGCTCCTTAACTGTGACAGTATGCATCACTTCAGCTGAGGAGCCAGTGGGCAGAGCAGACAGATTGAGAAGCGATAGCAAGGGTACTGGCAGAGGTGCAGAACAGGGGGAATGGATGCTTTCTTCCTATGAGAGAAGGCCAGATTGATATTCCACAGAGCTACAGCTTCTGTCCCAGGGTTGGCCTCAGCAACTGCAATGATCTGTTGAATGGCAGATTGTTAAAATGCTGTGAAACATTGCAGGCTTATTTGCATACCATAATCCACCGTCATGACAGGTGAAGCCCAGGTTTGTCTGACAGCACTCAGCTGGCACTTGTGGTGCAGGGGGAGCTATAACACTGCCTATCAGATGTTAGATCCCGATGGGTCCAAACTGAGATGGCCAGACAAGAATGGATGGGCTTCAAGCACCACCTGATGGACAGTGCTACATTCTTCAAAGTTCTAGACACTAAATAACTTTCTAGTTATTTCAAAGTCAAAGGCGAGTTTATCGTCATATGTGCAAGTACAAATGCACACAAGAGCAATGAAAACCTTGCATGCAGCAGCATCACCACAGGCACATGGTATCATAAATGCATCACTCTTGAGAAAAACATAGATTTAAAATGAATTTAAACTTTCACAAGGAAGAACAAGAAGTGTCTATTTTAACGTAAGGTGATGAAAGTGATCATAGTGCTGCTAAACACAATTGATTTGGGTTATGCTTGTTGGTTCAAGAACTAAATGACCGTAGCTGCTCCTGAACCTGGAGGTGTGGGACTTGAGGCTCCCGTAGTTCCTACCTGATGGAAGCTGCAAAAAGATGATAGGCATCTTTATTGATGAGTCAGGAAAGCTCACCAATGTCTCTACCTCTTCAGGAGGCTAAAGAAATTTGGCATGTCCCCATCAACTCTTACCAGTTTTTATTGATGCACCACAGGAAGCATCTTAACTACATTCATAATGGCTTGGTATGGCAACTGTTTGGCACACGACCCTAAGAAACTGCAGAGAGAGTTGTGGTCACGGCTCAGCCCACCATGGAAACTAGTCTTCACTCCACAGACTCTGTCTATACTTCTTGCTGCGTCAGTAAAGCAGCCAGCATAATCAAAGACTCCACTCACCCCAGACATTTTCTCTTCTCCGCTCTTCCATCATGTAGAAGATATAAAATTCTGAAAGCACATACCAACAGGCCCAAGGAGAGCTTCTATCCAGCTGTTATAAGACTATTAAATAATTATGTAGTGCAATAAGATGGACTCTTGATCTCACAGTCTACCTTATTATGATCCTGCACCTTACTGTCTACCTACCCTGCACTTTCTCTTTAGCTGCTACACTTTATTCTACCTTATCTTGTTCTACCTCAGTGCACTGTGCAATCATTTGATCTGTATGAACAGTATATAAGACGAGCTCTTCACTGTATCTTAGTACATGGGATGAGAATAAACAAATTCCAATTCCAGTTCTCCTTGTATCTCCTGCAGATTCCATCCATGGAGGGGAGGTATGGCCCCGAGACCTACTGGGGAGAGTCCAATACTCTCTACAGCTTCTTTCGTTTGTGTGCATTTGAAGTAGAATTTTCCTAATAACCAAGTATTTCGGCATGCCCTTCAGCTTTCAAAGTCATAATTTGGCTCCTGTGAAGCAGAGTTTATGAGCAATTGATAACACCTTCCTCAATTGCATAACACTGCTGTCCATTGTCCCTCTTAGTACAGATCCTTCCACTGCGCTGTCCTATAAATTTCATGTACCTGAGGCGCAGACACCAAACGTGCAATCAAGTTGCACAATGCAGGTGTCAGTGAATTAAATTTGGCGCGGTGATAAATTTCCATGTTTAGTGGTCTGCTGCTAAAAATGTCCTCAGAAATGGGTGACTCAATATGCACCAGGATCTTCTCTTCCATAGGGGAGGGGGTGCAGGGAAGGACATGCAGAGCACTGAACTCCCTCTGGTTAATTGCTGCAGTGTCCATTTGTGCATCATCTTATCCTGCAAGGAAAATGGAGGTACATCAGCCAGTGTCTTGAAATCTATTTGACTGTTGCATGCATTTACTAGCTGATACTGTGTGCAAGCTCCGTGCCTTGATATGAATCCTGTAGAAATGTTACAAGTCTGAAGATGAATTGACACATATTACATTTTGCATGTGTTCTTGTTGACAAAAATAGTGATGTGTAATGAATGGAACATACATACAGTACACTGTGACGATAGGATCTGGCACTTGAGGATGGCAATATTGAACTTGACCATCAGTTCAATGTCATTGAAATTTTTGCAGCATTACAGCATGTCTCTGGGACATGGCTTCTGGCAATGGTCTCAAATGATATCTACTCTCATTGCCTCGAGCATAGGTCTGGAGGGTATCTGCAGATACAAGATACTTCTCTCGTCCACCTTTCTGCCAAGGCTTCCAGAGTTTACATAAATACTTGGAAGCGTTTTCCTGTATCAGATCATACTTTACTTTTTACAAACATTTAAATTCTGATTCCCATTCCCATTTTGATGTGTCAATCCATGGCCTCTTTTTGTGCCAAGATGAGGCCACCCTCAGGGTGGAGGAGCAAAACTATATATTCCATCTGGGTAGCCTCCAACCTGATGGCACGAAAATTGATTTCTACTTCTGGTAAACAAATTCTCCCCTGCTCCCCCCACCCCCAATCTCCACTCCGACCTTTCACTTCTCACCTCTCTATTACTTCCACTTGGGTCCCCTCCTCCTTCCATTTCTTCTATGGTCCACTCTCCTTCCTATCAGATTCCTTCTTTGTCAGGCCTTGACCTTTCCCACCCACCTGGCTTCACCTATCACATTCTAGCTAGCCTCCTCCCCTTCTCCCAACATTTTTATTCTGTCACCTTCCCCCTTCTCAGTCCTGATGAAGGGTCTCGGCCCAAAACGTCTAGTGTCAATTCATTTCTAGAGATGCTGCCTGATCTGCTGAGTTCTTCCAGCATCTTGTGTGCAACGCCCTACTCTTTTCCAGGTTAGCTTCAGTTATACAACACATACCGCCACCTACTTCAGCTGCAAACCACAAGCCCTTTGACAGTTAGAGATTAATTTTAAAGTGAGTTTTAGGTTTTAAATGGTGCTTGCTACTTGCAATATTGGCCTCTTGCTGAAACTTCCAACCAATGAACAGAGTGATTAATGCTGGCTAAACACTGGATTCATTATAATTAGCAGGCAGCTCAAAGTGGCTTTCTGCCTAAATTCCACAGAATGTGTGTTGACTAATCATGCATCACAAACAACGTGACAATTTTGGGTGACCCTTGCTTTGTTAAAAATCGTGTGGATTTTCTCATTCTTTTTTACATGCATGATAGCTGGTCCATGTACACAATTTAGACTGAGTTTAGGATAACAAATCCCTCCTATCTGTTACTCTGTGCAGTGAGTGAGTGAGTGTGTGTGTGTGTGTACGTGTGAGTGTGCACACAGAACTTAAAAGCTAATAACTGGCAGGAATGTGCATGAAGAAGGAGCCCGCAAAGTGCAACTGCAGTGCGTTAGTGAATTATAGCCTCGCTGTCCAGATTAAACACTCAGGCTACCGCTGCTCACTGAAGTGACATTCATATGAATCGTGTTTGACTCACACGGAGTGGGGCCTTCCATTAACATTCCATTCCTGCTTGTCTTCTTGCACAGGCTGCTCCACATTTCAACAAAAAGATGGTTGGGGTTTCCCACACTATATTACAGCCGATGGGCTCAGCTAACGGTCCTTCTCTCCTCTTTCCGTGCCAGTTGGACATGGCAAACTGTGCCACCTGTCAATGCCTGCAATAAATCGAGTTTAAAGTCATGGCCAGAATTATTTTTAAACCAGTGAGGCTGGGAGCAAACAAAGAAACACATCCTTCATCCCTGCTGCTGGTCTGAACTTTAACCCAGGTTTCAGAGGTGAAAGATTAGTGTTCTAACCATTGTGTTAGTTAATCTCACAAGCGGGAAAACAAAAATCTATTTCTTCTCTTTGCATTGGATTTTAACTGCATGAACCTACGTGAAAAGCTGCTAATATTGAGTGACTTTAGGAAATAATTAGGGAATGAAGGAAATGTTTGATGATTGGCTTGATATTACATGTTGGAAGAATTTATTTCTGAGAAGTGCAAAATAAAGTTAATTGGCAAAGAATTGCTGTTCTTCATTGTAAAGTTTTAAGGCACAATATGTGTAGATCAACAGAGTGAAGGTTTATTTGCCAACCAATTACATGTAGCTATTCACATCTCAAGCCATCTAATTGCTGCCATAAACCAAGTGACTGTGACTTTGCAGTAAAATACGCAAACCAGAGGAAGCTTCTGTCTTCAGGTGCATAGAGATCAACAGGTACAGATATCACCAAAGAAGAGACAGAAGTATTTCCCTATAACCCTCTTTTACACTTTCAAATGTGAAATGTAACTGTTTTAATTCAACTTTCATATTGCTTGGTTATGAATTTGAGCTCATAGAAGATTTTTAAAAAATCAGACTTGCTTCGATTTGACTCTTTACTTCCTGACTTCAGCACTGGATTCAGCTTGAACACAAACTCATGATCAAGTAGTTCTACATCTCGACTTGCTTCATCTCATCATCTGATCTACATGAACATCTTAGATTCTGTCTTATATAGAGGGAGATAGGAACCAAAGGTGGGGTAAGAACACAAATGTACTGTACTTATTTTGCTTGAAATTGTATCCATTCACATTAGTGTCAAGCACATTCTCAATCTTCATCAATAATTTTACAGAATATGCCCACTGTACTGTGCATGATCATTGTGTACTTAGTGAAAACACTGAAGAAGGAACGTATTTCATTCTTGAAAATGTCTGTGAGTATTCTGGATGATCTCTCAACTTTCCCATTTGAAGATGGATGATAGAAATGAACAGGAGTTTGTTTGATATTATTGTTTTATAAAGTTTGTAGATTAAAACTGGGGCCTGTTGTCATAGTTAAGCTCATCAGATAAACTACGACGTGCACATGTAGTTCCTAACATATCCATGCACATTTAGAATATGAACCAACGTGTGTCATTTCAATCCACTCTGAATGACTGTTGATCAATGGTGGGTAATGGCCATTCCCATTTATGCAAAATTCTCCATGAACGCACTGAAAAGCTCTGGTCTGGTAAGATGTGTGCATGGCTGCATACAAGCTTTTATTGGATTGTTCTAAAATTGAGCCATAAGATGTCAAGATATGGGAGCAGAAGTAAGCCATTCGGCCCATCCAGGCTTCTTCGCATTCCATCACGACTGATTTATTATCAGGGTGACACTCACAACATGCTGGAGGTACTCAGCAGGTTGGGCAGCATCCGTGGAAACGACCAGTCAATATTTTGGGCCAGAACCCTTCGTCAGGACTGTAGGGGGAAGGGGCAGAGGCCCTATTAAGAAGGTGCGGGGAAGGTGGGAAGGAGAAGGCTGGTAGGTTCCAGGTGAAGAACCAGTAAGGGGAAAGATAAAGGGGTGGGGGGGGGAGCAGGGAGGTGATAGGCAGGAAAGTTGAAGAAAGAATACGGGAAAACACAATGAGTAGTAGAAGGAGGCGGAACCAATAGGGAGGTGGTAGGCAGCTGGGGGAGGAAGCAGAGTGACATAGGGATAAAGGAAGGGAATTACCGGAAGTTGGAGAATTCTATGTTCATACCAAGGGGCTGGAGACTACCTAGATGGTATATGAGGTGTTGCTCTTCCAACCTGAGTTTAGCCTCATCATGGCAGTAGAGGAGGCCATGTATGGACATATCTGAATGGGAGTGGGAAGCAGAGCTGAAGTGGGTGGCTACTGGGAGATCCTGTCTGTTTTGGCGGATGGGGCTACTGGGAGATCCTGTCTGTTCCTGTCTAGGTAGTCTCTAGCCCCTTGGTATGGTCTAGGTAGTCTCCAGTCCCTTGGTATGAACATAGACTTCTCCAACTTCCGGTAATTCCCTTCCCCTATCCCTATGTCACTCTGCCACCTCACCCAGCTGCCTACCACCTCCCTCTTGGTTCCACCGCCTTCTACTACCCATTGTGTTTTCCCCTATTCTTTCTTCACTTTTCCTGCCTATCACCTCCCTGCTTCCCTTCCCCGACCCCTTTATCTTTCCCCTTACGGGTTCTTCACCTGGAACCTACCAGCCTTCTCCTTCCCACCCTCCCCCCACCTTCTTATAGGGCCTCTGCCCCTTCCCCCTACAGTCCTGACAAAGGGTTCCGGCCCGAAACGTCGACCGATCTTTTCCACGGATGCTGCCCGACCTGCTGAGTTCCTCCAGCGTGTTGTGAGTGTTGCTTTGACCCCAGCATCTGCAGATTATTTTGTGTTTATTATCAGGGTGTATGAGTGTCAGGGAGGGGTAGTACCTCTGATGGGGTGTAGCTCTCTTGGGAGTAGCTCGTCCACCTTTGGTCCCCTCTTGGTACTCAGGTCTTAGCTGTTTGCTTGCGATAGTGGCCACATTCACTTCGACGAGCGGGCTAAACCAGGTGAGGATAACCGATGGGTCTAAAACCCTCAGTGTGTTCGGGCTTGCCTACCCAACCTGGTGAATACTGGACCTGGCAGACTGCACAGAGGCCAGCACTGGTTTGGCTCAACGGGCAGGAAGGTAGGCTGTGGAGCACTTTAAGAGTGTGACGAGGCACTAAGGGTCATCCACTGTATTTGACTCTGTCTTGCTATTGGATACAGATGAGTGAGTGAGGTCAACCCTGCGTAACTCTTCCTCACTTCAAGCTAAACCTTTGTGCAAGTCACCCTTGTTATCCATCCTTCCCCTCCCAAACTACCCTGTGTCCTGTGGTTACAGGCGTGGGTGCACTGGCAGCCCTGGCCGCAAATCGCACAGTCATAGGGTGGTCATCCACTGACATGGAGCAGAGTGGCTCTCGGCAGCCATCCGAGCGACTGAGCAGCCCTTTCCAGGAATGCTGTGCTCAGCTCCACGATATGAGGAAGTGGCCCACACATTGCCTGCTCCGTTCTTCCCCTGCCCAGTTTACTGAGGCTGGCAGGGATCCCACTGACTGCCTGCCCCTAGTACATTGCCAATGGAGCACTGGGTGTTCACCGACCTTAGCTGAGAGCCTGAAAGCGATATGTCGGCTCTCTAGCGGCAAAGTGTCTGCATCAGACACAATATCAGCTGAGACCTACCAGGAAAGTGGTGCAGCACTGACTGAAAAGCTCCATCAACTTTTCCAACTCACGTGGCAACAAGAGACTATCCCTCAGGAATTTAAAGATGCATCCATCATCCACCTGTATACGTGAAAGAGAAACCGACACTCCTGTGACAACGATCGGAGAATATTCTTGCTACCTATCACAGGCAAGATCTTCACCGGGCTTCTTCTCAACCATCGCACATCACACCTTGAGCGTGTACTCTACCCGTGAGCCAGTGTGGATTTGGGAAAGTGCATGGGATTATTGATGTGGTGTTTGCTGCAAGTGAAATGTCAGGAGCAGAACATTCACCAGTTCGCCTGCTAGGTCAGCCTGACCAAAGCCTTTGACGCTGTTTGCAGAGAGGGCCTGTGGAAGATCATGGTGAAGTATCGATGCCCAAGGAAGTTCATCATCATGGTGTAGCAATTCCCTGACTCTCGCAAGCCAGAGTTCCAGACGATGATGAGACATCCGAGCCCTTCCCCATCTCAAACAGGGTCATGAGGGCCATGTCTTGGTGCCAATACTATTCCATCCAGTGTTTTCTGCTATGTTGACTGATGCCTAAAGGTTCACATATCTTGGCAGCACACATCGTCATACGGTAGATCACCAGGATTGCCAAAGCAAGTGTTATCTTTGTCAGACTTTATACAACATCTAGAACAGAAGAGGTGCAAGTCTACGGACAAAACCTAAGATGTAAAGGGCCATAGTATTCCCCACTCTGCTTTACGCCTGTGAAACATGGACAGTATATCAATGGTATCCTAAGCAACTGAACTATTTCCACACAGTTTGCCTCAGAATGCTCCTCAACATTAAGTGGCAGGACAGAATCCCTGACACTGAGGTACTAACCAAGGCTGGCCTGCTCTGTATCTACACCATCCTGATATAGTCCCAGTTACACTGGACAGGGTACATAACTCATTTGCCAGACCATCAGCTGCCTGAGAGACTGCTTTATGGCAAACTACTGAAATGAAATACTGTAAAGACAGCTTAAAGATTTCACTAGAAGCTTTTGGCATCAATGCAGACACATGGGAGTATATCATCCAGGATCGGGCTGAGCACTCCTCCCACCATACCGGTGTAGTGACACAGAAGGAGGGAAGAACAATTGCAGCAGAGAGACATAGCCTGGCCAGGAAAGACCAAGCCAGCAACCGCCAACCCAACATGGCTGCCATCTCTTGTCCACACTGACAAAGAACTTTTCAAGCATGGATTGGCCAGCCATCTGTGTACCCAGAGACCAGTCCAGCCCCTAGAAATTACAGATGACTAGAGTGGTTGTTATCGTTGCATGGTGAACAACTGAATTATCCCTCTCAATCCCATTCTCCTGCCTTTTCCCCTGAATCTTTGATGCCCTGACTAATCAAGAACCTATAAAACTCTGTCTTAATTATACCAAATGGCTCGGCCTTCACAGCCGTCCGTGGCAATGAATTCCACAGATTCCCTACCCTCTGGCTAAAGAAATTCCTCCTCATATCTATTCTAAATGGATGTCCCACAATTATCAGGCTGTGCACTCTGGTCCTGGACTCACTCACTGTAGGTTTCATCCTCGCTACATCCACTCTATCCCAGCCTTTCAATATCCAATAGGTTTCAATGAGATTCCCTCCCCCCATTCTAAACTCCAGCGAGTAGAGGCCCAGAGCCATCAAACACTCCTGAAATGTTAAACCTTCCATTCCCACATCATTCTCATGAACCTCCTCTGGACCCTTGCCAATGCCAGCGCACTCTTGCTTGGATAAGGGGCTCAAAACTACTCAGTGTGATCTGACCAATGCCTTATAAAGGCTCGGCTTCACGTCCCTGCTCTTATATTCTTGTCCTCTTGAAATGAATACTAACATTGCATTTACCTTCTTCACCACCGACTCAGTCTGCAAGTTAATCTGTAGGGAATCCTGCACAAGGAATCCCAGATCCCTTTGCACCCGATTTTTTAACTTTCTCCCTGTTAGAAAATAGTCTATACGTTTATTCCTTCTATCAAAGTGCATGACCGTCCACTTCCCTACACTACGTTCTATCTGTCACTTTTTTGGCCCATTCCCCCAATCTGTCTCAGTCCTTCTACAGACTACCTGGCTCTCCACCTATCTTCGTATCATCCTCAAACCTGGCCACAAAGCCATCAATTCTGTCATTGAAATCATTGACATATAATGTGAAAAGAAGCGGTCCCAACACTGACCCCCTGTGGAACACCACTACTCTCTAGCAGCCAACGAGAAAAAGCCCCCTTATCCCCATTCTTTGCCTCCTGCCAATTAGCCAATGCTCTATCCAAGCTAGTATCTTTCCTGTAAGATCTTGGGCTCTCATCTTGTTAAGCAGCCTCATGTGTGGCACCTTGTCAAAAACCTTCTGAGTTTCCATGCAAACAACATCCACTCACTCTCCTTTGTAAAAATAATCAATAAGTTCTGTTTACTGGCTTTATTTAGACAGTGACCTTCAATTATGGGTAAGTATTGTGCAGTCAGCTCCATCTTGTATCCAAGGAGAGGAGCCTTAAGAAGGTGCATCATTGAGGAGCCCACCACCCAGGACATGCCCTCTTCTCACTGTTACCATTGGGGAGGAGGTACAGAAACCTGAAGGCACACACTCAGCGATTCATTAACAGCTTCTTCCCCTCTGCCATACAATTTCTGAATGGATATTGAAACCATGAACACCATCTCACTACTTTTTTAAATTCTGTTTCCTGCACTACTTATTTAATTTAACTATTATATATACATATACTTAACGTAGTTCACCATTTTTCCTACATTACCATGAATTGCATTGTACTGCTGCCACAAAGTTAACAAATTTCACGATATATGTCAGTGATATTCACCTGATCTTGACTCTGATTTACTTACTCATAATTCAGGGTCCCTGTCAAATTAAAGCCTCTTGAAATTGCAATTACTTTCTTAGTGAGATTCCTGCCAGCTCAGCGTGAAGTTTAGTTAAATTCTTCCACTAAATAATTGCACTTTGAAGGAACCATGCTCAGCTGATAATTCATTCATGAACATAGAAATGTCTCCATGCAAGAATCTTGCATACTCAGGAGAGAAGCAGCAGGGTAAAAGAGAATTAGAATTTGTCTGTCGATCATGGGGTTAACTAGGCGATTAAGTACTTAACATTTGTTTGAGTGTCACGTGTCTCCTGACCAGGTACAACTAGTGACACAGAGAGGATCAGTATTGGAACAGGGTCAATAAGATTAGGGTACAAAGCAACTGGCATCTCAGCCCAGCTCAGACAGCCAGGCCAAAGGTAAACAACAGAACTCCCACGAAGGCAAGTTCTCCCTGGAGTGGCAGCTCACACAGTATTCCCAGCATGATTCCATTTAACGTCTCATTCCAGCACTTTACTGGCATTGTATGAGGCTGGACCAAACTGAGTGCAGGGAGGAGTGTGTGCAGAAGTGTGGAAGAATTTTCAGAGGCAGAATTCATGCTGACAAGGGATGGCCAGTAAAGTTCAGCTTCAGTCCAATGGAGGGCTTGTTCTACAAGTTAATTACTTTTTCACCACAAACAGAATTTCAGGCAGACGAACAATTCACCGTGCGCGCGCACGCGCGCGCGTGTGTGTGTGTGTGTGTGTGTGTTTGATTATATGATTTATAATTATGATAATGAGGACACACAGTCCCCTTTTATTGTCATTTAGTAATGCATGCATTAAGAAATGATGAAATGTTTTTCCAGAATGATATCACGAAAACCGACTTAAAAACTGACAAAAACCACATAATTATAACATATAGTTACAACAGTGCAAAGCAATACCGTAATTTAATAAGAACAGACCATGGCACAGTAAAAGTCTCAAAGTCTCTCGAAAGTCCCATCATCTCACACAGACAGTAAACCACCAGCGCCACCAACTTGCCGGTGCAGCATCCCGGAAGCATCCGACCACCCTCTGACTCCAAGTCTGTCCGAAAACTCCGAGCCTCCGACCACCTCTTCGACACCGAGCACCGAGCACCATCTCTGCCGAGCGTTTCGACCCCGGCCCCAGCAACAGGCGATAAGCAAAGCCGAGGATTTGGAGCCTTCATCTCCGGAGATTCTCGATCGCACAGTAGCAGCGGCAGCGAAGCAGGAATTTCAGAAATTACTCCAGATGTTCCTCTGCACTTCTCACGGCTGTCTCCAACAAATCCGGATTGTGCACGGCACACCTAGTTACACATATCGATATCATTCAGAACGCCCGCGCACGCTGTGTCGTGCCGCCATCTTCGTTTGTTAAAGGTGTCATGTTGGGGAAAACAAAATTGCAATTTTTCAACTATTACACTTAGCTGCAGAGCCACCTGTGAAATTATGATTGGCGTCTCTGCCTCCTCGAGATCTTAATATCACTCCAGATGTAGCAGGAATTCTAACATGACCCACACAGGAGAGCAAAGTGAAAGCACTGCCGAATTACAAGGCCACGGGGTGCAAAAGAGAGAACAAGATGAAGCAAAATGAAAAGAAGAAAATAAGCTTTAGACTATGGGTGCAGCTTACCATCGTTAACTGCTTTGGCACTGGAATTTAAAAGACACTTTAACCTTCAGTATGCAAAACGGGCAATAGATTGATGACATGGGAAATCTGCAGATGCTGGAAATCCAGGCAATACACACAAAATGCTAGAGGATTTCTGCCGGCCAGAAAGCATCTATGGAAAAGAGTACAGTCGACGTTTCGGGCCGAGACCCTTCAGCAGTACCCTGACACAACAGATTGAAGTGGCAGCTCAGTTTAAGCCCTATTTTAAAAAGGTTTGCATTGGCAATTACTCTGGAGGCAACGTCAGAAACTGCTGACATGCCAGCACCTTCAAAAGAGTGAACATTGGGATGGAGAAGTGAGATTTGAGAAGAAAACAAATCATGTCCTTAAATCATGGGATTCTATTAAAATTTGTAGAATGAATTCTTCTGCTGAATTACACTGTTCAAAATTTTAGATGAAAACATCTCACACTTCTTCACTGTACACTTCGGTCCTGTGTAGTCATACTTTGGTCCGTTTTTGAATACCAGACAGGCTAATAAATTAAGGAAATTATAAGGGAATGACATATCAAAACGTCTTCAACCGTACTTTCGATACAGGCATGTATCTGATGTGCAAAACTGAGAGCCAGAAAGGATCAATTAAAAGTGGAAAAGCCTACCCAAGAAATGAAGGGTGACTGATTATTTTAGCTTCAGTACAAAGTTTTTGCAGAATGGCCTCCAATCAACAGTCTTCTCAGACACGTCAATCCTATCCATCCTTTGACAAGCTCCACAAAGCAACCAGGAACACAGAATAAACATAAGACCATAAGGAGAGGAAATTTAGCGATGTGAATTAGAAAAGTGGGGAGTTAATTGTTGAAGGAAAGAGTTGCAGAGCTAAGTAACAGAGTGCCACAGAGTGTGGGTCCAGGTGGTGATTTCTCATTCAAAGATTCAAAAAACTTTATTGTCATTCTAACCGTACATCAGCTCTGCAGGGCAGAATGAAACAGCGTTTCTCAGGAGCAGTACAATCATAACATAACAAACACAACACTAAATAATAAACATAACAATATATAGTAAAACACAACAGCCACATGTCAGTTAAAATCAAGTTATAAGTGTCCAGTGCAAGTTAAAAGTGTCCAAAGCAGAGTCAGGTAGAGCAGCTATTTAGCAGTCTGACTGCCTGTGGGAGGAAGCTGTTTAGTAGCCTTGTGGTTTTAGTTTTGATGCTCCTGTAAAGTTTGCCTGATGGCAGAAGAACAAACAGTTCATGGAGAGGGTGTGAGGGGTCTTTAACGATGTATTGTACTGTGTCTTCTGGAGGCATTCCCTGTGAAAGGAGCAAAATAGCTAGAGCAAGATTAATCTGGTGAGCATTCTCACACTGGTAACAAGCAAACTGAGAGCACAGGGTAATGCAGGAGACCCCGCAACTAATGAAAAAAGAAATGATTAAAGGAATTAATTATATCTCTCGTTACAAGTCATTCAAATAAAAAAGGACAGTTACATTAATAAGTCTGTAACCTCATATTGATAATGTTCTTATTTTAACCACCATTATGTGTTAGATAAAATCACCATTGTTCTCCTCTGTTTGTTTTATTGCCACCTGAATCCTTATCAAAGTTCTGAACTAATCTTGTTTGTGTTTGAAGGACATGCACTCATTCACTCATTCACACACCACTTACTTTAATACTTAATTCCAGTTTCAGATAGCCAAGTTCTCTCTCGTTAGCCCATTCACTCTCAAGGATGTAATTTCTGCAGGTTAAATTCTGGCCTACTGCTAAGGAGGTAAATGAAAACAGATTCAAATTCACACTTTCCAAAGCTGAAAACTAGTTTTTTTATATTTAACAGCTTATTAGATGGGGGAGATGTAACTCCATTAAGCTACAAGCAGAGTCCTTACAGCAATATTTAAGGCTTCAGATAAAGCAAAACAAACTTGCCTTAACCCTAACCCTAAAGCTGTGAATCTTTTATTTTGTTTATTTTTCCCAGGTCAGATTCACTTATTATAACTCAGGAAGGGGATGCCGTTCATATCAACTCTTTTCTCAAGGATCATTCACCTAGCTTTCACATAGCACCACTCTGTTCAAAAATTCCAGGAATCCCACTGTTTATATTAAATCTTTCTGGCTTTCTCTTGAAACTTCTAGACTCTGTAAATAATGAAGCGTTTGGGGATGTTAATGGAATACAGTTTCAGGGATTCCCCAATGCCTTAAGGAGCTTTGAATTAGTTCCAGGTGACACTGTAAATATGGATGAAACTGGGCATACCAGGCTGTACAGATCATTGACTCAATCCCATTAATCATTCAACAGTTATTGCCTTTTAGAGACCTTCAATTATCAAGGAAGCCTGATGGTGGGAGCAAAGGAATTGGGTGTTGTCATTCACTCCGTTAGTAAGAAAACAGAATGAGCAGTTTACTTGCACTCTTTCTACCCAGTAAACAACATTCTTTCTGACAGGCTACAGGGTAAGTCTTCTCTTGTCTTCTTTATGGCATGTCCATTCCACTTTCACTGAGATCCACATTTACATGTTCGTATGTTATAATACTATCACCAGAATGAATCATAACGTGTCCATTCTTCTCTGCACAAAGTTACAGTTACAGAAACAATAAAAATCAGAGAAAATATATCTTCTCTTGAAAGAAATTCTTTCACCAAAAATGTACACATGGGATTCTGAGATTGGCACATTGGCATATTTCTATCCCATTAGTCCAAGTCCTCTGATTCCAATCTTCCTTATCTCCATGTGTCATTTCTCCCTCTCCAAACCTCCAATACTGCAGTTCACTGTATGCTATTATACACATATCTTGCTGAAATATATGGACACTGGCAATCCAGGGAGACATTATTTCAGTCTGTTCAAGGCACACTGAATTAACCTCTTGTTTGTCATCAATCCATAGCTTTGAGTGGTCTGACATCTCCTTCCACTTTAACTATCAGAGGCTTGCCAACAGCAGTGAATAATTTCTCAGCAGATATTCCCTTCAGCAGGGAAAGACCTGCATTTATATACAGCACCCTTCATGACAGCAGGACAGGACACACTGAGCATTTCACAGCCAAAAAAGTGCTATTCAAGCATGGCCATTGTTATAACCCAGCAGCTACTTATTTTTAAAAACTGATATCAGTAATATGATATCAAAAATTCATTATCTTTATTAGTCAAGTTGGTTGAGGTATAATTATTAACAGTTGTGGATGATCCTCAGCTCTAAAGAAACTATGAAGAATGAAAAGCTGTTTTACATCACACAGATGTAGTAGGCCTTCTCTACTTTTCTGTTCCTTTTCTGTTGCAGTAAAGACCAACAGACCATTTCTCTTCCCAATTACTAGTTGTTTCTGAATGCTAACTTTATGTTTATTGTATGGGAGCACACACACCTTGCCAAATGTTCAATGAAGTCAGAACATGCTGGAAATATTCAGCAGATCATATAACTTGTATGTAAAGAGCAATTAACCTGAAACACTAACTCTGGTTCTCTACCCATAGATGCTAAATGCTTCCAGAGTTTTGTTTTCATTTCAGGCTTCCACAATCTACAGCATTTTGCTTTTGATTCCGCACTTGTTAGTCTCACGCCATTTAAATAATATTATGCTCTTTCATTCTTTCTGCTGCTTTCTCACATTAAAATCTTGCCCAATCACGTCATCTGTCTCTACTCTTTTCCAGATTCTGTGTCTTCCTAATAACTTTTCCATTTTGCAACATCAACAAACTAGAATGAAATACACAATCCATTCATCAATGCAGTCATGGATATAAATAGTAAATAGCTGAGGCCTTAGCGCCAATTCCTGTGGCACCCCACAAGTTACAGCTCGCTAACCTGGAAAAGACACATTTATCTGCACTCTGTTTTCAGTAAAGTCATTGTTCTGATTGTTGATTGTTAAGTCAGTGTTCAGTCGAGGGTTACGGAGTAAAAAGAAAAATGAGCTGGCATTATGTCATACCCAGAAGCAGCTTCTTGCCAGCAACTTGAGAGCTGATAAATCAGTAAAAAGCTTCAACGCATCTGCCACTCAGAATGGCATTGAAAGTTGCAAAGCTGGGTTGAAAGTTTCATCTTACCTGTTGTTTTGACCTGTCAAATATAACTTGCAAATAATGCATTCAATTTTTAACAGTTTACTGCTGTTTCGATGCAATTTAGCATTCCTTTAGCACATGACTTCAATAGTAGCATTCTTGTTCCTACCAGTTCTCATTCATTGTCCCACAAGAATTGGATCACCACGGCCACAGTAATTAGTTTATCTCAACATAATAAGTAAAGGAGAAGTTATAGAGAAAGGGGGACACAACAGAGCAGTTTGGCCAGTGTTTAAGATAACATCAAAGGAGTCTCTGGATTTACAGCAGTTATATACAATAAGCAATCTGGGAGACTGGTGGAAAAATGGTAATAACACAAATATTGGTCTGGAGTCATTTACAGGCTTGATCAATAAGGATGACTGATTGCTAACTCTAAAGGACTTATTAAAACCACATGAATTGATCCTTAGTTGCCCTTTGAAATAGCCAAATTAACTAACAACTATTACAAAAAAGATGTACAGAAAAAGAAAGCAGAACTGAGCAGCTAGCCTCTACCAACCCAATAATGAACATGAGAAAGATCCAGTCACTTCAGCAAAATGCTCCTTATGAACATGTTGGGACATAGCTGAACTGGGAGATCTGCCCTTCAGATTACTTAAGTAATATTCTGACCTTGAGCTATGATCCCATGAGGATGATTGCATCAAGGTCCAAAATTTCTCCTTAAACGTCCCTGAAGATATCCTGGTTTATCAAAGTGAAACAATGGTGACTGCAGTGGTTTGGGAGAGCAGAGTATCACTACCTCCTGAAGAACTTTCAGGGACAAAGCAGCAAATGCTGGCCTTCCCAACATGATTAAAGGACAGTCAGTGGACAAAAAGTAGAAAAATAAGTCTAAGACAGAGATAGAAACGGTTGTGGCACATTGGGACAATTAATAGAGGTCTCGTACACCACTGACCAGGGTTCATTCCTGATCTTTGGTGCCATCTGTGTGCAGTTTGCATGATGTCCCTGAGACCACATGATTTGCTTGTCGGGCCTCAGTTTCTTCCTCCATCCCAAAGACATCAGGTTAGTTGGCTAATTGGCTACAGCAAATTATGTGGGGTAGGGGAAAAATCTGGGAGGAGTTGATGGGATTGTAGGGAGAATAGTTTACAGGAAAAATAAGGGAGAGAATGGGATTGTTCTGTGAATCAGTGCGGACTTGATAAGCCAAACAGCCTTTTTTGTGATGTAAGGAAATATGGAATAAATGTAATGAAATCTTTTACAAACTATCACATTGTCACGCTGCTCCTTTGGCTATGGCTGAAACTTTCCAGATCTGAGATTACAATGCTAATGATTGTCTTCTTAATTCATCTAAACAGTCTCTCTGATCATCTATCTATAGAGGCAATTGTTCTTCGCTCCTGATCACTAACAGCCCTAAACCCTTAACACACCACAGACAGTTTAAAATAGACAAAATATATCTGGATTTTCTAAACATTTGTCTTGCTGTTCACACCCATGTTTCACAATAAGATGTGAAATCATTATCTTTTATGAATGCTCCATCCATCAATTTTAGAAGCCAAGTTCCCACACTTAAAGGAAGCCTATAAGATATTCAGTACAACCTTGGCCAACATTTAGACAAGCTATTCTCCAGATAAGCTTCGAAGCTGTCAATAATTAAAGCAGCTATTAAGTCTTTTGCATACAAAAATAAGGAAGTCGAGACCTAGTCTTTCTGCCTCTACTAAACTGGACGTTCTGATGCAGAGTAGGAGCAAAAGATCTACTTCAGTTGCTGTCACCAAAAAATTATTTGAATCCTCATGAAAGGAGGAAGAACAGGAGAACCATACCCTTTCACAGCAATCTCTCACCCAACCAACTCCACACCCTACACATTGGCCACACAGGCAGCCATTGCACTTTCAGGGCGCTGCTTATTGGGTAAGTGACTTCACCTGGATCTAGGCCCCAGACTTTAAGCCAGCCAGTCTTCTTGCTTAAAGGTTATGTGCTCCTCAATCTTTACATGCTTGAAAACAGAAAGCAATTTTCACAGGATTTCCTGTTCCAACTGGATAGAAAGCAGCAAGCTTTCATTCTATTTAAAACAATAGCTTGTGAAAAGATGGTATATTTATTGTGATGGCAATGAACTGAATTTGCAATCTAAGAGAAATTAGTTCAAACCATAATAGCTTTGAGACTAAATATGTAATTCTTGGATGACACCAAGAAAATACCATGAAAACCATCAGATAATTGTAAAAGAGAAACACATTTGTAAAATGGCAGTCACAATCTGAGCCATCCCAAAATATTTCTAAAACGTGGTCATTGTGGTAGCAAATGATGGCCAAAGCTTTACAAATAATGGACTATACAATGGTGGCAAATGTAGCAGAATTCACCAAGTTTTCAATTCTATCCATTTAAATAGAATAGAAGAGTTTGGTTTGTTTCTTTTGTGATATTGCTCACCTGGTGACGCAACTCTTGATAATGATATATTTGCATTCCTGGATCACTTTGTTCTTTTTCTCTACTTAAACTTGTACTTTACAAGTTTAAGTAGAGAAAAAGAACAAAGTGATCCAGGAATCCTATTCCTATTCTTTCTGTCAAAATGTACTACAGTACCTTGCACCTTTCAATGTTGAAATTCCTGTACAATTATTTGCCCATTCTATGTAAATTCAAGCTCTCCTGTAATTAGTCATCTTCAATATTGATTTTTCCTGCAATTTTGTATCATGTGCAACTTCTATTTTTTTTAAATGTGCATACATGAGCACCTCAGCCTTCATTAGTGGAAAGGTTACTGAAACATAACTTGGACACCGTGATGTTTGAGCATTTTGATAAGACAGATTGTCTGAATGACTTCCCAGTTGTGTGTGGCCATGACACGTATTGCCCATTGTCAAAAACCCACCAAACACCTGAATGAGTCCCAGCAACACTCCATCCCACTTTCATCAGATCCGGAAGGAGAAGGGTGCAGGACAGTGACCTCCTCAGCTCTGTCCTTTGTAGAGTCTCACCCATCTCTCACCACTATGAAAAATGCACCATAGTTTTCCCATCACGAGGAAATCTGCAGATGCTGGAAATTCAAGCAACACACACAAAATGCTGGTGAACGCAGCAGGCGAGGCTGCATCTATAGGAAGAGGTACAGTCGATGTTTCGGGCCGAGACCCTTCATCAGGACTAACTGAAAGAAGAGATAGTAAGAGAGTTGAAAGTGGGAGGGGGAGGGGGAGATCTGAAATGATAGGAGAAGACTGGAGAGGGAGGGATGGAGCTAAGAGCTGGAAAGTTGATTGGCAAAAGGGATACGAAGCTGGAGAAGGGAGAGGATCATGGGACAGGAGGCCTAGGGAGAAAGAAAGTGGGAGGGGAGCCCAGAGGATGGGCAAGGAGTTATAGTGAGAGGAACAGAGGGAGAATAAAGAGAGAGAGAGAAGAAAGGGAAAATAAATAAACAAAGAATGGGGTATGAAGGGGAGGTGGGGCATTAACGGAAGTTAGAGAAGTCAATGTTCATGCCATCAGGTTGAAGGCTACCCAGACAGAATATAAGGTGTTGTTCCTCCAACCTGAGTGTGGCTTCATCTTGACAGTAGAGGAGGCCGTGGATAGACATATCAGAATGGGAATGGGACGTGGAATTAAAATGTGTGGCCACTGGGAGATCCTGATTTTTCTCTGGTGGACAGAGCATAGGTGCACAGTGAAACGGTCTCCCAGCCTGCGTCAGGTCTTGCCAATACATAGAAGGCCCCATCGGGAGCACCGGATGCAGTATATCACCCCAGCCGACTTACAGGTGAAGTGTCGCCTCACCTGGAAAGACTGTCTGGGGCCCTGAATGGTGGTAAGGGAGGAAGTGTAAGGGCATGTGTAGCACTTGTTCTGCTTACAAGGATAAGTGCCAGGAGGGAGATCGGTGGGAAGGGATGGGGGGGTACGAATGAACAAGGGAGTCGCATAGGGAGCGATCCCTGCGGAAAGCAGAAAGAGGGGGGAGGGAAAGATGTGCTTAGTGTGGGATCCCGCTGGAGGTGGCAGAAGTTACAGAGAATTGTATGTTGGACCTGGAGGCTGGTGGGGTGGTAGGTGAGGACAAGGGGAACCCTATTCCTAGTGGGGTGGCGGGAGGATGGGGTGAGAGCAGATGTGCGTGAAATGGGAGAGATGCGTTTGAGAGCAGAGTTGATGGTGGAGGAAGGGAAGCCCCTTTCTCTAAAAAAGGAGGACATCTCCTTCATCCTGGAACGAAAAGCCTCATCCTGAGAGCAGATGCGGCGGAGACGGAGGAATTGCGAGAAGGGGATGGCATTTTTGCAAGAGACAGGGTGGGAAGAGGAATAGTCCAGGTAGCTGTGAGAGTCCATGGGCTTATAGTACACATTAGTAGATACGCTGTCTCCAGAGACAGAAACAGAAAGATCTAGAAAGGGGAGGGAGCTGTTGGAAATGGATCAGGTAAACTTGAGGGCAGGGTGAAAGTTAGAGGCAAAGTTAATGAAGTCAACGAGCTCAGCATGCGTGCAGGAAGCAGTGCCAATGCAGTCGTTGATGTAGCAAAGGAAAAGTGGGAGACAGGTACCATTATAGGCTTGGAACATGGATTGTTCCACAAAGCCAACAAAAAGACAGGCATTGCTGGGACCCATACGGGTGCCCATGGCTACACTTTTAGTTTGGAGGAAGTGGGAGAAGCCAATCTCTTACTATCTCTTCTTTCAGTTAGTCCTGATGAAAGGTCTCAGCCCGAAACGTCGACTGTACCTCTTCCTATTGATGCCTGGCCTGCTGCGTTCACCAGCAATTTTTGTGTGTGTTGCATAGTTTTCCCATCAATCATCAAGGGGGATGCAGGCATTAGAAAGATCTTTAAAATACATAAAGGCCAACTTCTATTTTCATTTTAATGATTTCCCAACACACATCCATTACCTCTACTTTGTTGGCTAATATTTTGGGCAAACGACGACAGAAGCCCACAATATAGGCAAAGCTAATTTTCTCCCCAACCACACAAACATTCTCTCACCCCAGGGGTCACAGACAGAGCCCGGGGCCATGGGAATGGTTTGGAGCTCACTCAGCCAGAGCCATCTAATCATTCAGCTGCACAGGCAGAGCTGGATGTCTGAATTACTATGGGTGTCCTTCAATGCAAAGGCCAGGGGATTCTAACCCCAGGCAGGCAGCCAGTCAGAAAGGAGGTTAGCTCGGTGATCAGCAGACCACGCTGCAGTTCTGGCCACCCTCTGAGCAGGGAAGAAAAGAAGTCACTTTAGCAGCCCGCTATTGGATCTGATGATCCAGCCTAACAGTGATGGCAGGAATACATCATGAAATCACAGGAGAGAAGCTAATTTAAATAAAAAGTTTCAAAAAAGGGAACTGAAAGAATATGAATCATTCAATCAGAGAACAATCTCCTCAGATTAGCCTAAGATAATGCAGTACAAACTTCCTAAGATTAGAAACATTGATTAATAGTAACAGGGACAATGACAAAAAGACTTCAGCTCAGTGAAGGGAGCTCTGAATTCACGCACTGGATTAATAAGAACTGCTGGAAGAACCCTTGGGATAACGAATTGAGACCACGCAGTTGAGCAGCTGTAACATGAGAGTGGGGTGTCACAGAAACCTTCCATTATTAGAATTCTCTCTCTCTGCAAGATGTCTGATATCTCACCTCGCACTGCCTTATTAACAAATGTCATTGGGGTTAGGAGGAGGAATCGGCTAACAGCTTAGTTCCTGAGATCCTCACTAAAAACTTACAGATGTTTGAAAGTGACGGGTCCTCAGCCCACTGACACAGGGAGAGGTTATAGGTCAGGAGTCAGCAGCCAGACCCCGGGGTCTGAGAGCTTAACTAGCTGTGTGCTGAATGACACGTTCACGGGAATCACAGCTGGATTTGTACATGGTCCACACCTCCCATTTGATATTGTAAATGGAAGCACTTGCATCTCCATGCTTCGGGACTATTTTGAATCGCAGATGTTCAAAAAGGCCGCCACAAATGGAGAAGACACAGACCTTGAGGAATATGCCTCATCTGTCTCCAGTAAGTGTGTAGACAACATTGGAAACTCAAGAACGGACTTCTCACGGTTCAACCAGAAGCCCTGGCTGGCGGCTGAGGTATGCTTCTTAATGAAAGCCTGAGATACTGCCTTCTAGTCTGGTCACAGAACAGCCAGGCCAAGTCTCATCATAGGCATTGCGAGGGCAAAGGCCGCCTATGCTCAAAAAATTCAGGAACACCTGTCTGATAACAATGCCTGGCGTTTGTGACTGGGCATCAGGGGCATTACTGACCACGCAAGGGAAAACAGCATTGACCATGGCAATGATGCCTCCCTCCCTGTCGCTCAGAACAACCTTTATACATGCCTGGAGGCATGCAACACAACACTGGCCAGGAAAGCTATCCCTCTCTCAGATGAGCAGCCACTGTCTGTAATAGCACAGAGAGGCAACCCCTGTAAGATGGCCTGGCCGGGCAACAAGTCAGGTCGAGTGCACACCAGCTCACTAATGTCCGCACAGACATCTTCAGCACATCACTCGCCCATGCTTCAAGTCAGCCACCATCATCCCTGATCACAGGGACCCACACCACCAGGTGCAGGAACAATTATTACCCTTGAACCAGAGGGAATAACTTCACAAACCTCATCACTGAAACGGTCTCACGACCCATGAACTCACTTTCAAGGGCTTCATCTCATGCTCTCGAGATTCATTGCTTATTTATTTATTTATTTATTTATTTATTATTCTTTTGTATTTGCACAGTTTGGTGTTCTCTGTTCATTGGTTGCTTGTTCATCCTGTTAGGTGTGGTCTTTCATTGATTCTATTGTCTTTCTTGTATTTACTGCGTATGCCTGCAAGAAAATGAATCTCAGGGTTGTATAAAGTGATACATATGTACTTTGATAATAAGTTTACTTTGAATTTTGAGCTGTACCGAAGAGCTCTACACGTTAGGAACTAAACGACTACCGCCCAGTGATACTGGTGCCCATCATCAAGAAGTGCTTCGAATGGCTGGTAATGGCACATGTCAAAAACTTCACTCCTGCTACACCAGACTCTCACTAAAATTCTTGCCGATAGAACCACTCTACGACTGATACCATAGCATCTGTCATGCACCTGGCCCTAACACACATAGAAAACAAGGGCACTAATGTCAGAATGCAGTGTCTGGATTTCAGTTTGACATTCAGCACTATTGGCCCACAGACCTTGGTGAACAAACTCGTACCCTTCAGTCTAAATACACCACTGCGCAGCTAGGTGTTGGACTTCCTAACTGACAGACGTTAGACTGTCTTCCTAACGGACAGACGTTAGACTGTCTTCCTAACGGACAGACGTTAGACTGTCTGGTTGCCCAACCGCTCCTCCCTCCCCATCATCCTCAACATTGGCATGCTGAGCCCATTGCTGTTCAACCTGCTCACACATGACTGCGTGACCAAATACCCAAATAATCACATTGTCAGGTTTGCTGATGACACGAAAGTGGTGGGGCTCATCACGAATAATGATGAGGTGGCCTACAGAGAGAATGTGGAACAGTTTGAGGCCTGGTGCCAGGCAAATAAGTTCTTCCTCAACGTCAGCAAGACAAAGGAGATAGTTATCAACCTCAGGAGAACTCGCACCACTCACACTCTCCATTACATCTGTGGCACAGCAGTGGAAATGGCGAGCAGCTTCAAGCTCCTAGGAGTACACATCTTGCGCAACCTGTCATGGTCCCAGGCCACATTCTACACAATCAGGAAAGCTCACCAATGCCTCTACTTCCTGAAGAGAGCTGAACTTTGCACATTGATGCTCACATCATTCTACAGATGCACAGTAGGGAACATCCTAACTATCTGCATCACTGCATGGTATGGAAACTGCCCTGCAGCGGGCATGAGGCTCTACAAACCATAGTCTAAACTTCTCAATGTATCACCAGAACCCGCCAACCAACCATCAATGACATATATAAAGAAAGGTGGCAGAAAATGGCCAGTAACATCATGAAAGATCCCATCTACCCACTGTTTGTCCTACTCCCATCAGGGAGGAGGCTACAAGGCATCCACACCAGGATCACCAGATTCAAACCAGTTAATTTCCCCAAACAGTGCTGATCAACAACTGCACCCAGTAACCCACCCCTCTACACCCCAGTCACCACTACTTTATCATTTCCTTCCAGTCACCTGATGTACAAACACACCTGTGCCTAGCATCACTTTATGGACATACATTCAATCTATGTATGTATATAAGTTATCTCGTGTATTTATATACATTGTGTTTCTAAATTGTTATTGTGTTCTTTATCTTATTGTGTGATTTTTTTTTGTGTAGCATCCGATGCAAAGGAACAATTATTTCGTTCTCCTTTACTGTATACTGGAAATGACATTAAACAATCTAGAATCTTGAATATTGAAATAATATTGCCCAATCTCATGGCTCTAAGGACCACACTACCACTGTCATCACTCCTCCAATGCCATCCCTCTTCTTAATATTCAGATTTGGGAACATTGAAAGAAAGACACATGCAATAGTTGCAAAACTGGTTAGAAGTGACGTGTTTCTGACCAATGTTGCAAACAGGATATTGCTACAGATTGCAGACAGCGTTTTGATTCCCAAGTGCTTGAAATCTTTGAATCACAGTACAAGAAGCCATGTCTGTTCTGCAAATGCTCTTTCAAAGATCATCTGAGTTAATCTGACTGCCCTAATGGCTTTGAGTCAGAATAGGACTTCTGCCAATAGATGTTCTTCTCTTCTTTCAAATACCAAAGAAAGCAATATAACTCCAGCAGCCCTGACAGCCACCTATATTTTAATTCAAAGCCATTTGCTGTAATGGTTCAAATGTAACCAACATTTGAGTTGGCCACCTTCAAAAATATATCTGGAAGACCATGTAAGGAATCTGCAGCAGCAGCTGGATGACCTTCGACTCATAAGGGAGAATGAGGCAGTCATAGATGAGAGCTACAGGGAGGTAGTCACACCTAGGCTGTCGGAAGCAGGTCGTTGGGTGACAGTCAGAGGGAGGAAAGCGAAGGTGAGCAGACAGGTAATGCAGAGCACCCCTGTAGCCATTCCCCTGAATAATAAGTTTACTGTCCTGGATACTGTTGGCGGGGACGACCGACCACGTGTGAGCCACGGTGGCAGGGCCTCCGGCACTGAGTCTGACCCTGTGTTGCAGAAGGGTGGGACGGAGAAGAGGAGAGCTGTCGGCATTGGAGACTCTATAGTCAGGGGAGCAGACAGGAGATTTTGTGGACGTAAGAAGGACACCTGCATGGTTTGTTGCCTCCCGGGTGCCAGGGTCCAGGATGTCTCTGACCGGGTGCACGACATCCTGGTACGAGAGGGAAAGCAACCAGAAGTCATGATACATGTTGGTACCAACGACATAGGCAGGAAGAGGGATGAGGTCCTGAAGTGTGAGTTTGGGGAACTAGGCAGAAGGCTAAAGAACAGGATCTCAAGGGTGGCGTTCTCAGGATTGCTGCCAGTGCTACGTGACAGAGATGGTAAGAATTGGAGGAGATGGCAGTTGAATGTGTGGCTGAGCAGTTGGTGCAGGGAGCAGGGTTTTAGATTTTTGGATCACTGAGATCTCTTCTGGGGAAGGTGGGACCTGTACAGATTGGATGGGTTGCACCTGAACTCGAGGGGGAGCAATATCCTTGCAGGTAGGTTTGCTAGTATGGTTCGGGAGGGATTAAACTAATTTGCAAGGGGGATGGGACCCAGAGCAATAGAGCAGTGAAAGAAGTGTATGGAGTAAAGCCAGATCTAACATATAGAGAGGCTTTGAGGAAAGAGAAGCAGAATAAATGGTGTAAAGACAGTAAGGTAGAAGGGCTGAAATGTGTGTACCTCACTGCAAGAAGCATCAGGAACAAAGGTGATGAACTGAGAGCTTGGATACATACATGGAATTATGATGTAGTGGCCATTCCAGAGACTTGGCTGGCACCAGGGCAGGAATGGATTCTCAATGTTCCTGGATTTCAGTGCTTTAAAAGGGATAGAAAGGGTGGAAAAAGGGGAGGAGGGGTGGCATTATTGGTCAGGGATACTATTACAGCTACAGAAAGGGTGGGTAATGTAGCAGGATCCTCTTTTGAGTCAGTATGGGTGGAAGTCAGGAACAGGAAGGGAGCAGTTACTCTATCGGGGGTATTCTAAAGGCCCCTAGTAGTAGCAGAGATACAGAGGAGCAGATTGGGAGGCAGATTTTGGAAAGGTGCAAAAATAACAGGGTTGTTATCATGGGTGACTTTAACTTCCCTAATATTGATTGGCACCTGATTAGTTCCAAGGGTTTAGATGGGGCAGAGTTTGTTAAGTGTGTCCAGGACGGATTCCTGTCACAGTATGTGGACAGGCCGACTAGGGGGAATGCCATACTAGATCTAGTACTAGGTAATGTACTGGGTCAGGTCACAGATCTCTCAGTGGGTGAGCATCTGGGCAACAGTGACCACCGCTCCCTGGCCTTTAGCATTATCATGGAAAAGGATAGAATCAGAGAGGACAGAAAATTTTTAATTGGGGAAGGGAAAATTATGGGGCTATAAGGCTAGAACTTGCGGGTGTGAATTGGGATGATGTTTTTGCAGGGAAATGTACTATGGATATGTGGTCGATGTTTAGAGATCTCTTGCAGGATGTTAGGGATAAATTTGTCCCGGTGAGGAAGATAAAGAATGGTAGGGTGAAGGAACCATGGGTGACAAGTGAGGTGGAAAATCTAGTCAGGTGGAAGAAGGCAGCATACATGAGGTTTAGGAAGCAAAGATCAGATGGGTCTATTGAGGAATATAGGGAAGCAAGAAAGGAGCTTAAGAAGGGTCTGAGAAGAGCAAGAAGGGGGCATGAAAAGGCTTTGGCGAGTAGGGTAAAGGAAAACCCCAAGGCATTCTTCAATTATGTGAAGAAAAAAAGGATGACAGGAGTGAAGGTAGGACCGATTAGAGATAAAGGTGGGAGGTGGGAAGATGTGCCTGGAGGCTGTGGAAGTGAGCGAGGTCCTCAATGAATACTTCTCTTCGGTATTCACCAATGAGAGGGAACTTGATGACAGTGAGGACAATATGAGTGAGGTTGATGTTCTGGAGCATGTTGATATTAAGGGAGAGGAGGTGTTGTAATTGTTAAAATACATTAGGAGGGGTAAGTCCCCGGGGCCTGACAGAATATTCACCAGGCTGCTCCACGAGGCGAGGGAAGAGATTGCTGAGCTTCTGGCTGGGATATTTATGTCCTCGCTGTCCACTGGAATGGTGCTGAAGGATTGGAGAGAGGCGAATGTTGTCCCCTTATTCAAAAAAGGTAGTAGGGATAGTCCGAGTAATTATAGACCGGTGAGCATTATGTCTGTGGTGGGAAAGCTGTTGGAAAAGATTCTTAGAGATAGGATCTATGGGCATTTAGAGAATCATGGTCTGATCAGGGACAGTCAGCATGGCTTTGTGAAGGGCAGATCGTGTCTAACAAGCCTGATAGAGTTCTTTGAGGAGGTGACCAGGCATATAGATGAGGGTAGTGTAGTGGATGTGATCTATATGGATTTTAGTAAGGCATTTGACAAGGTTCCACACGGTAGGCTTATTCAGAAAATCAGAAGGCATGGGATCCAGGGAAGTTTGGCCAGGTGGATTCAGAACTGCCTTGCCTACAGAAGGCAGAGGGATGTGGTGGAGGGAGTACATTCAGATTGGAGGATTGTGACTAGTGGTGTCCCACAAGGATCTGTTCTGGGATCTCCACTTTTTGTGATTTGTATTAACGACCTGGATGTTGGGGTAGAAGGCTGGGTTGGCAAGTTTGCAGACGACACAAAGGTTGGTGATGCTATAGATAGTGTAGAGGATTGTCAAAGATTGCAGAGAGACATTGATAGGATGCAGAAGTGGGCTGAGAAGTGGCAGATGGAGTTCAACCCGGAGAAGTGTGAGGTGGTACACTTTGGAAGGACAAACTCCAAGGCAGAGTACAAAGTAAATGGCAAGATACTTGGTAGTGTGGAGGAGCAGAGGGATCTCGGGGTACATGTCCACAGATCCTTGAAAGTTGCCTCACAGGTGGATGGGGTAGTTAAGAAAGCTTATGGGGTGTTAGCTTTCATAAGTCGAGGGATAGAGTTTAAGACTCGCAATGTAATGATGCAGCTCTGTAAAACTCTGGTTAGGCCACACTTGGAGTACTGTGTCCAGTTCTGGTCACCTCACTATAGGAGGGATGTGGAAGCATTGGAAAGGGTACAGAGGAGATTTACCAGGATGCTGCCTGGTTTAGAGAGTATGCATTATGATCAGAGATTAAGGGAGCTATGGCTTCACTCTTTGGAGAGAAGGAGGATGAGAGGAGACATGATAGAGGTGTACAAGATAATAAGAAGAATAGATAGAGTAGATAGCCAGCACCTCTTCCCCAGGGCACCACTGTTCAATACAAGAGGACATGGCTTTAAAGTAAGGGGTGGGAAGTTCAAGGGGGATATTAGAGGAAGGTTTTTTACTCAGAGAGTGGTTGGTGTGTGGAATGACTGCCTGAGTCAGTGGTGGAGGCAGATACACTAGTGAAGTTTAAGAGACTACTAGACAGGTAGATGGAGGAATTTAAGGTGGGGGCTTACATGGAAGGTAGGGTTTGAGGGTCGGCACAACATTGTGGGCCGAAGGGCCTGTACTGTGCTGTACTATTCTATGTTCTATGTTCTATATATCACATATAAAACAACTGCCTCTACACCACCAGATCTTGAAACAGCATTTTCCAAATCAAAATGCAAAATGATCTTTCACTCATCACCAGTGATGTGCAAGGAATTCAGTTTGATTGCATTTGAAGGGGAACAATAAACCATGGCACTATTATCTGTTTTTTTATATGATTATTTGCTCTTGGGAGGTGCTATCCCAACTGTGAAAATTCCTGTAAACCTGTGCGCCCTCTACTTCTTCAGCCCTTCTGTACAGGAAAACGCATCTTTCTATTCACTCTAAATCCATTACACGCTTGTACTAGCTCCAAGGAGAATAATCCCAGAAATTATCCTTGTGATTGAAATCCCTAATTCCAGAGCTATTCTGCTAAATACATTCTTCCTAGAGTGTAACGACCAGAATTGGATGTAACTTACGTGGTTTTGTAAACCATGTCTCTGTAAAGACATATGCTTTAATAACCACTTTCTCAGTGTTTCTTGCCACCTCCGAGGATTTACACCTGTGTCCCTGTTCCTTTAGTCCGGTACCATTACTCTCTCATTTATTCGTTACAGCAGAATCAGAATAGGGATCTGGCTTATTACCACTGTCATGAAATCTATTGTTTTGTGGCAGCTGCTCAGTGCAATGCATAAAAAATTACAATAACTTATAAAAAATAAATAATAAGTGCAAAAAAGAGAGCAAGTGCTGGTACAAACAAGAGGAAATCTGCAGATGCTGGAGGAACTCAGCAGGCCAGGCAGCATTTATGGAAATGAATGAACAGGCGACGGCCCGAAACGCCAACTGTTTATTCTTTTCCATAGATGCTGCCTGGCCTGCTGAGTTGCTCCAGCATTTGGTGTGTGTTGCCTGAGTAAATGGTCGTATTCATGGGTTCGCTGTTCATTCAGAAATCTGTTGGAGGAGGGGAAGAAGCTGTTTCTAAAATGGTGAGCGTGCACCTCCAGGCTCCTGTTTCTCCTCCCTGATGCTAGTAATGAGAAGAGGGCATGTCCTAGGTGGTGAGTGTCCTTAATGATGGATGCTGCCTTCTTAGAGCATCACCTGTTGAATACACTAGATTAGATTAGATTAGATTATGATTATGAGGACACGCAGACCTCTTTTATTGTCATTTAGTATGACAATACAGACATGGGCCATCCTCAGTGGCGGGGAGGCTAGTGCCCATGATGGAGGTGGCTGAGGTTATAATCATTTGCAGCTTTTTCCAATCTGGTGCCTTGGCACTTCCATATCAGACGAGATGCAGTCAGTCAGAATGCTCTCCATGGTACACATGTATAAATTTACTAGAGTTTTTGGTGTCTTACCAGATCTCCCTAAACTCCCAAATCACACTTTGCATCTGCCACATGTTCGCCCACTCCCTCAGTCCACCTTCCTGAAGCTAAAACTACTCTCCTCACTCATAAACAAATTGAGGACATTTTTCTCTGCCTGGCCATGTCTGTCATTAGTATTTAAGCCAACCAAAAAAAAGTTCTAGAATCAATCCTTCACATTAAAACATAGATAGAAATTAGGAGTGAGAATAGATCATCTGAACTCAAGACATTTAAGTAAATTATAGCTTATCTGTTATGACTTATTATTCCCATCTTCCTACTGTAACATTTCTCTTCTTTGTTTATTCAATATCTATCAACAAGTGTCTTACAATATTCAAAGCTTTTGTTTCCACCAAGTTTTGAGAGGAAGTTCTAAAAATTCGTAATGCTGTCCTTAATTTTTAAACAGTGATTCCTGGTTCCTGATTACACACAGGAGAAAATATCTTATTATAAAACTCAAAATGCTGGAGGAACTCAGCAGGCCATGCAGCATCTTTGGAAAAAAGTACAGTCGATGTTTCAGGCAGAGGTATCAACTTCCATACAATATTTGCTACCTGGCCTGTTGAATTCCTCCAGCATTTTGTGTGTGTTGCTCCGATTTGCAGCATCTGCAGATTTTCTCTTGTTTGGGAGAAAATATCTTCTCCACATACATCCTGTCAATACCTCGGAGAACCTTACATCATTCAATCAAATTCCCCTCTTGAAGCACCTTCAATTACTCCAAAAGACTGAGGTTTGGTAAAATACTGAAAGGCTTTTATTCGCTGTACAATACGACCTCCACAGTGAGTGTCTGCCCCCGGACTGACGGGGAGGGGCAAGGCGAACACCTTTATACAGGACTCTGTGGGAGGAGCCACAGGGGCAGTCAGCAGAGGGGTGTGTCCAGACAGGTAACCGAGTTACAACATATATACATGGTTTACCACACCTCTTGTTCTTTCTTGAACTACTTTCAACATACATATATTATTCCTTAAATATAGAGTCCAACTCTGTTCAAAGAACTCTAGATATGGCCCCATCTAGAGAGGTGTACCCTGTACAGCTAAGGCATAAACTCTCAACTTTTCTTTTAATTTCACTGACAATAAACAATGTCAATCTGATATCTCTCCAAATTGTTGCAGTACTCTACCTACATACTACCCTCTTGTGAAGCAGGCAGATCTCTCTGCTCTCAGTGCTCTGCAATCTTTCACCATTTACAAACATAGTTTGATACTATTTTTAGCGTTCTTTAGTTAATCACAGACTATAGGTTCTCCTCTTGGAATTTCTTTTTCCCTTAAAATGTATCTCTTCTGTGTATTCTGAAATATCCTCACAAACAAATGCCATTGCATCAAGTCTGTTCACTTGTTTAATCTAATTTTGCCAATTCACTTTCTGCACTGTCTTTCATGCATCTATAGTTGCCCTTATTTAAGTTTAAAATTCTTGCCTTAGATCTATTCCTCTCTCCCTCCCACTGAAAGTGTCATACACTGATTAATGCTACCTTGGGATGCCTTTAGAATGAGATCATTAATTAAACACAATTTGACTGAAATGTCTCTGAATTAAAAGCCATAGTTTCCTGCAGTTCTCTGCTTTTTATCCATAAACTGCTTATCAAACAGACTTTCTATTTACTGGGTTGCAAGCACAACAACCAGTCTTTTGTGTGGGACTTTATCAAAAGTCTTCTGCAAACCCAAACACATATTATCTGCCACAGCTAACTATCTTACCCCTGCTGGAGAAAATGTCGCTCCAGACACACCAATGCAGTTGACTTTCAATAGTTCTCTAAAATAGCCTGGCAGCATTGCCAGTCTTACCAATGACATTGCATCCCACAAACTAATTAATGATCAAATAATCCTCCACAGTAATTGCTTCCCAATCATTGGGGTTCAACTATCAAACATGGTTTTGTCCTTGCACCTCTTGCTGAACAAATGTTTTCAATTCTCCACTCCTCTGACACCACCTTTTTATTGAAAAAGGATTGGAAAATTATATTCAGTAACTCCTCAGCTTTCATCTGCATTTATCTCAGCAATCTAGGATGCACCATCCCATCAGACTTGGTGATGTTTAGTTTCAGCACTGGCAGCTTTCTAGTACCAATCCTTATCAATTTTTACTCCCTTCACTGTTCCCATTTTACTGAGACATTGGCAGCATCCCTTACTGGATAAAAGTTTAATTTCAGACATGACTCTGCCTCTACACATGTGCTACCTTTTCATGGTGTCAATTTCAGCACAGCACGCCTGAAAGAGGCATTGCGAGTTCTCGTAGTTCTCAGCAGGTAGCCCAGTAAGTGCAATTGATCCTGGCAGCAACTCTTCAAGAGGCATATCAGAACACCAGCAATACCTGAGCATTACAACTGAATAAATATGTTATGAGAGGACATGGGCTAGAAGCACGCTCTAAGGAGTCAGAGGGACCATGAAGGCTGGTGAGGAATGAGAATCCTCTTCTTTGTGCCTATGAACCACGTCCTCCCAAGCTTAAAAGTTGCTGGTGAACGCAGCAGGCCAGGCAGCATCTATAGGAAGAGGTACAGTCGATGTTTTGGGCCGCGACCCTTCGTCAGGACTAACTGAAAGAAGAAATAGTAAGAGATTTGAAAGATTTGTTTGGGCTGTGTTCCAGCAGTAATGTGCTACTTCACTTAAAACTGGCTACTTTATGGGTAAATGACATTATAGTTTTTTCTACAACACAGTGATTGAATATCCCACAGCAGACAAACTTTGTATGTTAAGTGAATTCTACATTATTTGGGGCAGTTCCACATCAAAATCAAAGGGGTAGAGAATGAAAACCTCACCCAAGAAAAAAAGCAAAGTAGATTTTCCAATGGGACTCTTAAACAACAAGAAAAGTGCCTCAGGTTTTCAACAGCATGACATTATTTCTTTCAGACTGTGTGAATAAATTTGTACTTCATTTTATTCAGGCTGTTTCTCAACCCCTTCCCCCACCATTACCACAGCATAAAACAGCAAGAATATAAAGTCATATGCATGTTTTTTTAAACTTTATTTTATTCTTTGCTCTTTTACTACCCAGAGAAATTACCCTAACTTTTCCCCTTGTGGGAATTATTGAGTCACTAAATCATCTCCTCTTAAAACTGCCCATTTACGGTTTTGCCTGCTAACCTTTGATTCCAATTCATCCAGGCCAGATCAGTTCACATTCAGTTATCAGTTGTCAGATGCTGTCAGGAACTGGGCAGGGAGAAAGGCACATGGGACAGGGAGCTCGGAGGAAGGGCGAGAAGCTGCGAGGGCGTGATGGAGGATGGAGATCACAAGGCGAGGAGAAAGTAGAAGCAGATTGAAATGCCCCAGCTAAAAGAACGAGAAGTAAGTGGAGATAAATCTGGAGAAAAATAACTAGGACAAGTGAGTCTGAATGCATTAGCAAGTCAGTCACTTTAATAAAATGGCAGGTAAGTTCAAAAAAAGGTTTCAAACTCTTTTAGCTCCTACTCGTCTCGTATTCAAGTGCAAAACAGTCTGACGGTAAAACTCATTTGCAGCCTGTATTCGGGCTGGGTTTGCTTGGCTCCTTAAGCATTCTGGATACATACACAGACAGACAAACACAACCTGAACTTGGGCCTTCCTACAAACTCAGCACATTTCTGATTACTGCATGGTAATCCCATTCACTGTGACCACTGACTGGAAGCTGTCCTGGACCATGTACTCAGACAAATGACAGCCTGCTCCATGGACTCGTCTCAACTCCTTCCCCCACCATTACCACAGCATAAAACAACAAGAATATAAAACCAGCACTGGCCAGCTACTGAATTTCTTTTGCTAGCGTACCACATTTAGAACTACACAAGGTTTACATTGCAAATAATAGCTTCCACACTTCTCCTGAACAGTAGAGCAACATACAGTACTTCTATGGAATTTGCCACAGTAATATCACCGCATGTCTAATGCTTAAACTCCAAGAAATAACAAGGCAAATTCATCAAGATGTTGCCGAGATCAGAGCCCCAGGGAGAACAAACCTGGATTGTTTTCTCTGGAGCAGCAAGAGGCTGAGAGATGACCTGACTGAAGTGTATAAACTTATGAGAGGCATTGATAGGGGAGACAGGAACTTTTCCCAAACTGTAATGTCATTACTATAGGGTAAAGCATTCAGGTAAGGGGGATAGTTTAAAGGTGATTTTGAAGGCAATTTTCTTTTTACACAGAGCCTGGAACATGCTGTCAGAAGAAGTTGTGGCAACAGGTACAACAGCAATGTCTAAAAGGCATTTAGATAGGCACATGAACAATCAAGGACTGGAGAGACACAGGCCACGTGCTGGCAGATGGGGGTTTAGTTTGGATGGTTGTCACACGCATCGTGGACCAAATAACTGTTCTATGTTCAATGCTCTAAAATTCTTTATTTATAGGAAGATTGTCAGAGTGAGTTGGACAAAGTGGAAGGGAAAAATATGAGAATAAGAGAGGAATGGAGGTTGGCAAAAAAAAGTGAGAAGTATAGAAAGTGGTTTCCATGGCAACACAGCAAAAAGAGAAATAGCAACGGGAAAGGCAATGATAAGCTGACAGAGAGAGAAGGAAGGGGGAAGGGGAAGAGAGAGGGAGGGAGAGAAAGAGCGAGAACAAGAGAGGAAGAGAGAGGGAGGGAGAGAGATGGTGAAAGAGAGAGAAGAAATGAAAATGAAAGTTGAAGAAAAGAGAAACTGTTCTTGAACCTGGTAGTGCATGATCTAAGGAAGGAGGTACAGGAGCCTTAGGTCCCGCACCACCAGGTTCAGGAACAGTTATTACACCTCAACCATTAGGTTCCTGAACCAGAGTAGCTAATGTCATTCACCTCAACACTGAACCCATTCCACAACCTATAGACTCACTCTCAAGGACTCTACAGCCTATCTCCTCAATATCATTTATTTATTTATTATTTGTTTTTCTTTTTGTATTTGCACAGTTTGTCATCTTTTGTACCTTGGTTGTTTGTCCATCTTTGTGTAGTTTCCATTTATCTATTGTGAATGCCTGCAAGAGAATAAATCCCAGGGTAGTATACAGTGACATATACATACTTTGATAATAAATTAACTTCGAACTTTGAACTTTGAGAAGCAGAGAATGAAGTGGGGAAGGGAAAATGAGTGAAGATGTAAGGGCTATTGAAATGGAGTTGAGACATGAGGTAGGGGGGAGGGAGAAGAGTACATCAAAGCCAAAAGCAAAAAAGGGAGCGGGCATTACAAAGGAAGATAAAGTTCTCTTTTTTAATTGAATCATTTTTCAAGATATCCCAATTAGGAAATTCCCAGGAGAAAAATGAACCATCCATGGTTAACAAAAGAGGTCATGAAAAATATTAAATCAAAGACTGGGACTAGTGGTGGCCCAGGGGACTGGGATTTTTACAAGAACCTGTACTGATAGACTAACAAGTTAATAAGGAGGAAGGCAACAGCAAACTTCCCTAAGATTTTTAATGAGTTAATTTTACACATTATGGAAGAACTAGTCACAATCACTATCATAAAGGTCAAGAAATTTGCAAAACTGATGGGACAAAAGCCAGACATGTCACCAGATCCTGACGGACTGCACCTAGGATTTTAATGCAATTGGTTACAGAGATAGTGGGGCTATTGGTTGAGATTGTTCAAAATTCATTGAATTCTAGGAAGATACCAGTGGACTGGAAAATTTCACTCTATTGTTCAAGGAGGGAGGAAGGCAAAGTGAATATTTATAGGTTATGTTATCACCTATTATTGGCAATATGCTGGAGTCTATAATCAAGGAAGAAATAGCTAGTCATTTAGAAAACAGTGTAGTCCAGCCAAGTCAACATAGTTTTCTGAGAAGGAAATGGCATTTGACAAATTTGCTAGAATTCACTGAGTAAAGAGTAAACAAGAGTTGAAAGAGAATGAGAATCTGACCTGTACATGTGGTGTATTTAGATCTTCAGAAAACACTTGACAAGGTATCATATAAAAGATGGGTTCCCAAAATAAGAGCTCATGGTATTAGGGGGCCTATTTTAGCCTAAGCTGAGAAAGACAGAAAGACAAAATAAATGAGCTTTTTCAGGCTGGAATGCTGTAACAAGTGCCACAAGGACCAGTTCTTAGCCCTCAATTATTTACAATTTCAGACATCCCACCTCTCCTGGGAGTTGCGGGAGTCTCCCGCATATCGACAGTGGCTCGCTGATGCCCACAAGTTATATACAATATCCCAGAAAAAGATTTTTTAGAGAGGGAGAGGGAAAAAAAGAAAGAAAGGAAATGAATGAATCCTGCTTGATCTCTCTTTGTGCTCAGTAGACCTATCCGTTTTCTCTGTGAGCGGGCTTTACAGTCGACCTCTCTCTCTCTTCCATATTCCAACAGTTCAGTTACTGCCGTCTGTAATGACGCTGAAATCATCCGGACAACTGTCGGTGATGAAGTACAAAAGCCTGGTGAAGAAATTCCCAAGGCTGGCAGTGACAACCTGACTACGCGAGGCTGTCCTATACGGGCAGGGTGCGTTGGTGTCTTAAAGGGGATTAGAGCGGGGTTTAAATTGGAGCGAAATTCCAAAATTGTCCGCTAAGACATCTTTAAAAATGTGCTCACAGCGAGCAAATTCTTTGTGTTTTTTTCCTGAAACACTTCCACTTACAGGTACATCGAAGCCTGCGATGGGCTGAGTTTAAGCGCAGCTGTTTTCAGAAGAGAAAACAATTTTAATAAATACCCGGCCCCCACCGAGGTCTCGTCATTAGGACAGCGAACTCTTTACCTGTGCTGTGCACTTTATATGCATTTTGAATTACACTTTATTAAATAATATGGTAAAATTACACTTTATTAAATAATATGGTAATATATTGTTTTATGTGGTGTGCGTGATATATGGATTGTGGCTACACTGTGGTCCGGACAGAGGCTGTTTCGTTTGTGGACAATCAGCCAGATGACAATAACCTTGAACTTGAAGGTACAGAACTCATTTAAAATCCCCCATTTCGATGTAAGAAAGTAAGTTCTGATCCCAACTATTCGTCGTCGTCGTGGTTATCCTTCGAGGTCGAGGATGATGGCCTTCATTCTGTTGATCTATGAGAAGTGGTCCACAGAGCGAAGACACCTGTACGTGTATTTGTTTAACGTGTACTTGATGTTGCACTCCAAGAAGCACACGATACTTCACAAATCAACCAACTGATTCCAATGGCATGGAAACCACGACGATCGGAGCCGATGGATTTGTTGCAGCCTTCATCTGCCTTCACAGCCGTTGAGTTCGAAGTAACTTTGTCCGCCTGGCCCAACGTTGAGGTCTTGGTTGAATTGTTCTTTGTCAGGGACCTCACTCTCGACCTTACTGCCATGGGTGACCCTACCAGGAGCATAGCTCCAGATGGCATTGCTCTCTGGATCTCAAGACCACACAAGCCTCAACACCACGACCAAGTGACAATCCACAGAGAAGTCCCAACTCTGTGTGTGTGTATGTGTGTGTGTGTGTGTGTGTGTGTGTGTGTGTGTGTGTGTGTGTGTGTCTGTCTGAGTGTCTGTCTGTCTGTCTGAGTGTGAGACTACGGACATATATGCGATCGGACGTTAAGTGGCGCACACCTGTAATAAGGATACACCTTATGTTTTTATTTCTTTAAGGGACCACAACGTATCAGGGAGGCTAAGCGCAGGGAAGGCTGCTCAAGTATTTTACAGTTCTTTTCAGCCGAAAACCAAAGTCTGACAGAGAAGGTCACTAGAGCTGAGGTGTACTTTACATCTTTCATTGTTGAGTATAAGCTGCCATTCCAGGTGTGTAAGCACACAGGAAAGTGTTTTCTGATTCAGAAATAGCAAAAAAAAACTATGCCTGCTCATCAACCAAGACAGCAGCTATTGTGAACGTGGCACATTAAGACAGAATCCAGAAGTCAGCTGTCTCACAAAACACTTGTGAATCTGATGTCTTGCAAAATTAACAAATTCATCGACACAGACTGCTATGAAGTTGAGACTTCCGGTTGAGTCCTCCCTGAAATGAGATTTTGCAGGGTGGGATGTCTGCAATTTGCATTAATGACCTAGAGGAAGAAGCGGAGTGTCACCCAAATTGCCAATGCCACAAAAGTAGGCAGGAGGACATGCTGTGATGAAAATATTAAGGCTCTGAAACTGGATATAGATAGGCCGAATGAGTTGCTGAAATTTTGGCAAATGGAGTTTTAGGTGGAAAAGTGTGAGGTTATGTATATTGATAAGAAGAATCTAAAGGCAGATAATTATTTAAATGAAGATAATACACGACCATACCATGTAATTGGTTATTGTAAATTGCCCTTAGTGTAGGTTGGTGATAGAAGAATCGAGATGCTGGGGCTGGGGAGAGAACTGATGATGATTAGTTGGGGAAAACGGATGGTTGCCATGGATGTAGTGGGCTAAAAAGCCTGTTCTCATGTTGTAGCACCTTATAGACTCACGAAGTGTGTAATAGAGAGAGAGGAGGAGAAATTATTCTAATGGACTCCACAGAAGAGGAACAGTGCTGGGCAGAAGCAGTGGAAGGAATTGTTTAAGTAGTAGGAGCTAAACTAACAAAACAACTGTACTTGAGCAAACGTCCTCACCAGGACTCAGGCTGCATGTGCAGCAAGCAGAAGTAATAGAGTTTAACTTCCACTGATAAGCAAAACCTCTGGGATTTACCTGGCATTCTTGTGACCTATAACCAGAACTAAATTGTTTCCTTAAGCAAATTCTAGTGACACTGATATCCACATACCAGTTGAAAAAAAAGCCCAGGCATTCCTTACCCAAAGCTTAAAAAAAGGGAAACATGTCTAGGAGAAGAAAACGCCTCTCCACAAAGTCTCCCAATCACTGATGAAGTATCTTGAGTCGTGCTGTCAGCTAACAGCTGCACAGCAAGGATGAGATCTAACTCTGAATTCTGGTTTTGCCAGAACCTGCCAGCTGCATCCTTGTTTCTGAAATGGTGAAGAGCTGAGTAACAAAGGAAGGGATATTAATTGCCCTTGACTTCAAAGATGTGTTCCATAAAATTCCAAGGGTCCCCCCAACACAACACAAGCTGATCAAAGAAAAATAGGGAAAAGGATCTCAATTTAAATAACTTAATTCATGGTCTCTTTAGGAGTATCCAAGCACCTGAGAGCCAGTGGAGTACTTTTTAAGCATATTCAATGCTGTAGCATAGGAACAACAACAGCTGATTTTTACCCAGTGGGTTGTCACCATCTGAGCAACAGACACAAAATACTGGACGATCTCTGCAGGCCAGGCAGCATCTATGGAAAAGAGTACAGCCAACACTTCAGGCCGAGACCCTTCGGCAGGACTAGGGGAAAATAGATGAGGAGTAGATTTAAAATGTGGTGGGAGGGGAGAGAGAAACACAAGGTGACAGGTTAAATCGGGAGGGGGAGGGATGAAGTAGAGAGCTGGGAAGTTGTCTGGTGAAAGTGATGTGGGGCTGGAAAAGGGAGAGTCTGATAGGAGAGGACAGAAGGTCATGGAAGAAAGAAAAGGGAGGAGCACCAGAGGGAGGCGATGCATAGGCAAGGAGATAAGGTGAGAGAGGGAAAAGGGGATGGGGAATTGTGAAGGGGAGGGCATTACTGGAAGTTGGAGAAATTGATGTTCGTGCCATCAGGTTGGAGGCTACCCAATCTGAAATGTGATAGTGAGGGGATACTCTGATACTGGTCTGGTCTCCAGCGAAACTCCCTTATTAGACTTCAGTTGGTAGCTATTTCACAGCTGCCCCAGACAGCAAGTAGTCCTTGTTTAATACCTCATTGGAAAAGTAGTATAATTCTCCTTCACTGTTGCAGGGGATTGTTGGCCCAAATCTTCATACGAAAGTCTTCTGACTAGCAGAGGTACACAAGGGAATGTGGTCTCATTCTCAGATGCTAATTACCACTGCTTCGGGCTTCTGCCTCAAGACCAAGTAGTCTTGGTTATTATATACCCTTACATCCACAAGAAGGCTGTCTACAAGAAGGGTCAGAGCCGTCTCTATTTCCTGAGGAGACGGAGGTCCTTTAACATCTGCCGTACGATGCTGAGGATGTTCTACGAGTCTGTGGTGGCCAGTGCTATCATGTTTGCTGTTGTGTGCTGGGGCAGCAGGCTGAGGGTAGCAGACACCAACAGAATCAACAAACTCATTCGTAAGGCCAGTGATGTTGTGGGGATGGAACTGGACTCTCTGATGGTGGTGTCTGAAAAGAGGATGCTGTCCAAGTTGCATGCCATCTTGGACAATGTCTCCCGTCCACTACATAATGTTCTGGTTGGGCACAGGAGTACTTTCAGCCAGAGACTCATTCCACCGAGATGCAACACAGAGCATCATAGGAAGTCATTCCTGCCTGTGGCCATCAAACTATACAACTCCTCCCTGGGAGGGTCAGACACCCTGAGCCAATAGGCTGGTCCTGCACTTATTTCTTGGTACAATTTACATATTACTATTTAACTATTTATGGTTTTATTACTATTTATTATTTATGATGCAACTGTAACGAAAACCAATCTCCCCCAGGATCAATAAAGAACGACTATGACTATGACAATATGCTCAGGAAGAGGCACAAAAACTTTCACTTTATTTACTGTCATTAGGATCTGGTCAATATCTAGATAAGCTGACAGTCAGAAAGAAATACGTACAACCCACAATTATACACCCTTACATCCACAATGTGCTCGAAAGCTACCCCCCCCCCCCAGCAGGTGAACAGCTACTGTCTGTAACAGCAGCAGACGTGAGAAGGACTCTGCAGAGAGTCGATTCCCGTAAGGAGGCCGTGCCAGACAACATCGCAGGCCGAGTACCCAGTGCGCACAGCAGCTCACTGACACCTTCATGAACATCTTCAACACTTCACTCATCCAGGCTCCTGTCCCCACACGACACCAAATCAGACACCATCATCCTGTACCTAAGAAGTCTGTGCATTTAGAAATAAATGACTACTGCCCGGTGGCGCTGATGCCAATCACCATGAAGCGCTTTGAATGGCTGGGAATGGCACATATCAAAAACTCCATTCCTACCACACTGGATACTCACCAATATTCTTACCAACAGAACCACTCTACAATAGATGCCATAGCACCTGTCATTCACCTGGCCCTAACACACCTAGAAAACAAGGGCAATAATGACAGAATGCTGTTACTGGATTTCAGTTTGGCGTTCAACACTATTTCCCCACAGACCTTGGTGACTAACTCTACTCCTTGGTCTAAGTACACTGCTACGCAATTGGGTGTTGGATTTCCTAATGAATAGACCTCAGAAAGTCGGGATGCACGACCGCTCCTCCCTCCTCGTTATCCTCTACACTGGTGCCCCCCCACCCCGGGCTGTGTGCTGAGCCCACTGCCGTACACTCTGCTCACACACACCTGCACAGCCAAACACCGAGCAATCACGCTGTCAAGTTCACCCCTATGAAGTGACAGTAGTGGGGCTCATCATCAACACTGATGAGACAGCCTCCAGAGAGGAGGTGGAACAGCTCAAGGCCTGGTGCTTGTATCCTCTTCTTTACATCAACAAGACAAAGGAGATGGTTATCAAGTTGAGGAGAATTCATACCACTCACACCCCCTTTTACATCTGTGGCACAGCAGTGGAAACTGCAAGCAGTTTCAATCTCCTGAAACTGCACATTACATGCATCTCTCATGGTCCTAGAACACATCCGACACAGTCAAGAAAGCTCACCGAGACCTCTAGCTTCTGAGGAGGCTGAAGAGAGCTGGATTTTGCACATCCATAATCGCGTCATTCTACAGATGCGCAACTTGATAACTGCCCAGTGCATCACCTTCACCAGCCTTCCTGCTATCAAAGACATATATACAGAAAAGGTCCAGTAACATCATGAAGGATCCCATCCACCCTGCTCATGGAATATTTTTCCTACTCCTGTCAGGGAAGAGACTGCATAATATCTACAGCAGGAACACCAGACTCAAAAACAGCTACTTTTCCCAAGCTACAAGGCTGAGCAACACCTCCACCCACTAACTCCACCACTACTTTAGTATTTCCTAACAGTCACCTTACGTACAGCCTCGTGTCACTTTGTGGACATACAATATGTATGTAAGCTATCTTACGTATTTATATCTTTTGCGAGTCTTTGTGCTGCATTGGATCCAGAGTAACAATTATATTGTTTTCCTTTATGCTTGTGTACAAGAAATGACATTAAACGATTTTGAATCTTGAACCTTAAATATATAGAACTGACCAGCTTGATCAAGAGAAGTCCAGTCAAGTCCACGTTGCATGTTCTCTGTCTCTGACAGGTGACTTCTCTATATTCCCACCAAGCAGAGCAATGATACTAACTGTCACTGGGCCTACAAGAGCAAACCTTCCAGATTGATGATGACAGGCTCAGATGCAGCCCAAAGGTGTCATTGTCTATCTTAAATGTATTTTTTAATGATTGTAGGATCCTGCTGGACATTTAGGACTTAAGTACTGCTGGTCTAGCCCATTGGTGAGTTGCTCGTTGCCAGAGAAACTGAAGGGGTGAACCATGATGCTGCCTGCGACAGAGAGGTGTAGGTGCACGAAGAAGGTGTGCAGTCTAACAGCCAGTGATCATCTTAGTCGCTTTTCTTGTGATCGCAAGACCTTTTTGGACATTCGTGGTGTTAAATTCTGGAAGTCCAATTATCTTTTTTTTGGTGAATGGCAGGGAGTTGAATGGCCTTGGTTGTAGCAGGACTAGGCCTCAAACCACCATGTCGCCTGTTTTCAGCCCCCCAAGGGGAGGTATCAGAGTTGGCTACTCTATCGGAGTGCCTGAGGCAGTGTGGCATGGCATACATGCTGGAGTCAGTGCTGCTCCCCAGTGTTTGTTTGGCAGAAGTCAAGCCGTATCATGTTCAACTGCAGACTGCTGCAATATTCATGGACTCAGGGACTTAGACAATATTTTGTTTGTGTGACTATATCTTACTGTTATCTTATCTGTGTTTATTATCTTATATCTGCCTTCTGCTATGTATCACTATTAATACTGTGCTTTGTCCCTTGGTTCAGAGTAAATTTGTTTCATTTGGGTGCATTCATGGGTATTCATGATTGGTTGAATGACAAATAAGCCTGAACTTGAACTAATAATGCAAACTCTGCAATTAGTTCCTGACACTTCAAGTTTTCTCTATTATCTAAAAGCCTCAAATCAAGATTATTAAGGGGTATATAATACATAGATGGACTTCTGCACCCAAAGAAAAATATGATAACGCTGTTCAGATTGAATGGTGGCCCTGCCATTGTATTTATCCCATCTGCTGTATGTAATGTAGTGACCAATCATTACTATTGGAACCCAAATGGAGTTTGAAGAGCTAGTTAAATATTGGAGTGGTTAGAGTGGCCACAACAAGTCTACTCTCCACTTGGCTGAGGGGCTCCTGGACAACAGCAATACACACATCAGGCTACATTGATTACAGCTTGACATGCAACACCACCATCCCCTCAGTACTAATCAATAATTTTCAAACCCTGGGCCTCTATACTCCTTTTGCAACTGGACGCTTGACTTTCTCATTGGGAGATCACAATTAGTGCGGATCGTTTAGAACACAGGGCGGCACGGTAGTACAGTGGTTAGCACAACGTTTTCCAGTACCAGCGACCCGGGTTCAATTCCCGACACTGCCTGTAAGGAGTTTGTACGTTCTCCCCGTGACCATGTGGGTTTAGTCTGGGTGCTCTGTTTTCCTCCCACATTCAAAAACGTACCGGTTGTAAATTGTACCATGATTAAGCTAGGTGACTGATAGGTGCTGTGGCCTATTCCGTGCTATATCTCAATGAATAAAATAACTTCTCTTCTTCGCTGACAATCAACGCAGGCACACTTCAAGGACATGCGCTTAGCTCACTGTTCTACTTTCTGTCTACACTCATGACTGTGTGGCTATGCACGGCTCAATCACCATCAACAAATTGACCGATGACACCACTGTTGCTGGCAGAATCCCAAATGGTAATGAGGAGGCATACAGGAGTGAGATAGATAGGCTAGTTGAGAGGTGTAGCAACAACAACCTAGCACTCATGGTCAGTAATTGATTGTGGGCTTCAGGAAGTGGAGGTCGAGAGAACTCACACCAGTCCCTATTGCCTGCTCCATGCTCCGTGCTCCACTGTGTTTTCTTTGGTATGTGCAAAACTGAGGCTGCGGCTGCGGCCTGTCCTGGCAGCTTCAGGCTTCACTTTTGTTCTAAATGCTATCTGCTTACTTTTATTGCACATATTTTTTCTTGCTTGCTTTTGGATTTCTTTGTTTTGTGGCTGCCTGTAAGGAGATGAATCTCAAGGTTGTAGAAAGTAAACATACTTCGATAATAAATGTACTTTGAACTTTGAGAGGTCAACGGTGAACAGCTTCAAATTCCTGAGCGCAACACATTGAAGCAGTCATAACAAAGCCATGCCAGCAGCTATATTTCATTAGGAGATTGAGGAGATTTGATATGTCACCAAAGACTCTAGCAAATTTCTACACATGTACTGTGGAGAGTATTCTGACTAGTTGCATTGTCTAGTGTGGAGGCTCCAATGCACAGGATCAAAGTAGGCTGCAGAGGGTTTTAGACTAAATCAATTCTATCACAGTCCTCCTAATATCAAGGACATCTTCAAAAACTCAAGAGGGTGGCTTCCGTCATTAAAGACCAATCAGGACACACCCACTTCCCAATACTATCAGCATGGAGAAAGCACAGCAGCCTGAAGATCTACACTTTAGGAACTGCTTCTTCCCCTCTGCCATCAGATTAATGGTTCATGGACCCATGAACCCTACCTTGCACTATTTATTTATCTTTTGTAATTTATGGTAGTAATTTTATGTTTTGCACAGTACTACTGCCACCAAATGATGATTTCACAACACATGCCCAAAGCAATTAGGAATTAAAATAGCCACCTATGTGATAATTAGGAGTTAATGGCCGTGGATCTCAAATAGTTAAAATCACTGATGTGCAAAGCCATCTTAATTTGATTCACCCTCCCCCAAGCCTGCTGACACCTGGCTGTTCTGGCTTGAGTTGCCCTATTGTTACTCACTCATGCTCTGTCCTGGTAGGCACACAGGCCTTTTGTCTGCTTGCTGAATTTTCTAGTCACTCTGACATTGTGTCAATACACCACTTGTGAATGAGGAAAAATTGCACCATTATCAGTACCAAACAAACAAGTGTCAACGTTACCACTGCCTGCTGCACATCAGCACCATCCCCCTCCCTGCCTCCAGAAAGACCAAACCTTGAACCAACTGGATGCTCATTCTGTTTAACGTTTAACATGGCTTGGTCATTTGAAGTACAGGGGCAAAGATAATGCAAGGGATGGCAAAGGACAACCACATTGATTAAGTGCAGGACAGACTGGAGCGTGGAACTTTTCTGCAGGGGGAACAGGTGGGCAATAAAATCACATCCTTTTGTATGAGACATCTTATTTGGTGTCCTGCATAAACAGCAGTATACACTCATTTGAGGAAGGTTGTGTGGCTTTGGGCAGCAGGCAGATTGATTCCCAGGGATCTGCTACTTTTGGATGAACCCCAAGAATGATCCAAAGTTGTGGTTCCTGGTTTTTCATTCAGCTCCACCTGTAAGAAAGCCTGAAATGTTCAGAATAACAACTGTTTAAAAGATACACCCTAAGACCATAAGAAATTATCATCACTGACAACAATAAGTACTTTTAAAATGTTTCCCTTGATGTCGTCGGCTGTCTATGAGCACTGTCCTCTCTCTGGTACCTCAAGATAAGGAGAGAGGGAGAAGATAAAATCAAACGTATCAGTATTCCAGTGGAGTAAAGGGAAATACAGAGGCGTGAGAGAGGAGCTAGCCAAAGTTGATTGGAAGGGGACATTAGCAGGCATGACAGCAGAACAGCAATCGCTGGAGTTTCTGGGAGCAATTCGGAAGGCACAGGATAGATACATCCCAAGGATGAAGAGGTGTTCTAAAGGGAGGATAAAGACCGTGGTTGAAGGGAAGTCAAAGACAGCATAAAAGGAAAAGAGAAGGCATATGATATAACAAAAAAAAATTAGTGGGAAACTAGAGAATTGGGAAGCTTTTAAGAACCAACAAAAGGCAAGTGAAAAGCCATAAGGGAGAAAAAAAATGCAATATGAAGGAACGATAACCAATAAAAGAGGATACCAGAAGTTTTTCCAGATATATAAAGAGTACAAGAGAGGTGACAGTGGATATTGTACCACTGGAGAATGACACTGAAGAGATAGTAATGGGGATAAAGCAATAGCAGACAAACTTAATAACTATTTTGCATTAGTCTTCACTATGGAAGACACTCACAGTAGTTTGCCAGAAATTCAAGAGTGTCCGAGAGCAGAAGTGAATATTAGTTATAACTAAGGTGAAGGTGCTTTGGAAGCTGAAAGGTCTGAAGGTAGATAAGTCACCTGGACCAGATGGACTACACCCCATCATTCAGAAAGAGGTAGCTGAAGAGAATCTGGAGGCAATTAGTAAAAATCTTTAAAGAACCACTAGATTCTGGAATAGTTGCAGAGGACTGGAAAATTGAAAATGTCACTCCACTATTTAAGAAGGGAAGCAGGCAGAGGAAAGGAAATTACAGGCCAGTTAGCCTGACTTCAGTGGTTGGGAAGATGTTGGAGTCCATTACAAGGATGGGGTTCTGGGGCATTTGGAAGTACATAATTAAATAAACGAAAGTCAGCATAGTTTCCTCAAAGGGAAATGCTGCCTGAAAAATCTGTTGGAATTCTTTGAGGAAGTAACAAGCAGGATAGACAAAGGAGAATTGGTGGATGCTGCTTCCTTGGATTTTCAGAAGGCCTTTTACAAGGTGCCAACATGAGACTGCTTAACAAGATAAGAGCCCATGGTATTACAGGAGGAATACTAGCACGGATAGAAGATTGGCTGACAGGCAGGAGGCAACGAGTGTGAATAAAGGGGACGTTTGCTGGCTGCTTGCGAGTGACTTCATATGAAGAAAGACTGGATGAACTGGGCTTGTACTCGTTGAAATTTAGAAGATTGAGGGGGGATCTGATTGAAACGTATAAAATCCTAAAGGGATTGGACAGGCTAGATGCAGGAAGATTGTTTCCGATGTTGGGGAAGTCCAGAACAAGGGGTCACAGTTTGAGGATAAAGGGGAAGCCTTTTAGGACCCAGATTAGGAAAAACTTCTTCACACAGAGAGTGGTGAATCTGTGGAATTCTCTGCCACAGGAAACAGTTGAGGCCAGTTCATTGGCTATATTTAAGAGGGAGTTAGATATGGCCCTTGTGGCTACAGGGATCAGGGGGTATGGAGGGAAGGCTGGGGTGGGGTTCTGAGTTGGATGATCAGCCATGATCATAATAAATGGCGGTGCAGGCTCGAAGGGCTGAATGGCCTACTCCTGCACCTATTTTTTATGTTTCTATGTTTCTATGACTACTGGTGTTCCGCAAGGTTCATTGCTGGGACTGCTTCTTTTAATGTCATATGTCAATAATTTGGATCATTAGGGCAAAGTTTGCAGACAATACAAAGACAGGTGGAGGGGCAGGTAGTCTTGAGGAAGCAGGGAGTCTGCAGAAGGATTTAGACAGATTGGGAGAATGGGCAGATGGAATATAGTGTGGGAAAGTGCATGGTCATGCACTTTGGTAGAAGGGATAAAGGCATAGACTATTCTCTAAATGGGGAGAGAAATCAAAAATCAGGCATGCAAAAGGGACTTGGGAGTCTTTATGCAGGATTCCCTAATTTGCAGGTTGAATCGATGGTAAGAAGGCAAATGCAATGTTAACATTCAGTTCAAGAGGACTAGTATGTAAGAGCAAGGATGTAATGCTGAGGCTTTATAAGGCATTGATCAGGCTGCACTTGAGTACTATGAGCAGTTTTGGGCCCCTCATCTCAGAAAGGATGTGCTGGCACTGGAGAGAGTCCAGAGGAGGTTCACAAGAATGATTCTATGAATGAAAGGGCTAATGTATGAGAAGCGGTTGATGGCTCTGGGCCTGTATTCAGTGGAGTTTAGAAGAATAAGGGGGGATCTCATTGAAACCTATTGAATATTGAAAGGTCTAGATGGAGTGGGTGGAGTAGATGTTTCCTATAGTGAGTGAGTCTAGGACAAGAGGGACAACCTCAGAATAGAGTGATGCCCATTTGGAACAGAGATGATGAGGAATCTCTTTGGCCAAAGCGTAGGGAATCTATGGAATTCATTGCCACAGACGGCTGTGGAGGCCAAGCCATTTGGTATAATTAAGATGGAGATGGATAGGTTCTTGATTAGTTAGGGCTTTAAAGATTATGGGGAAAAGGCAGGAGAATGGCATTGCGAGAGGATAATTAATTTGTCCACGTGCAACGATTATAACCACTCTAGTCATCTGTAATTTGTAGGGGCTGGACTGGTCTGTGGGTACACAGATGGCTGGAGAGGCCGATCTACACTTGAAAAGTTCCTTGTCAGTATGGACAAGAGATGGCAGCCATGTTGGGTTGGCGGTTGCTGGCTTAGTCTTGCCTGGCCAGCCTATGTCTCTCTGCTGCAATTGTTCTTTCCTCTTCATTTGTCACTGTATCCTTATGATGGGAGGAGCGCTCAACCCGATCCTGGGTGATATACTCCCATGTGTCTGACAAAAATAGCACTTACTTTGGCGATCCTTGTGATCTACTGGGATAGTGTGCTGCCAAGTTTGTGAACCTTTAGGCATCAGTCAACATAGCAGAAAACACTGGATGGAATAGTATTGGCACCAAGACACGGCCCTCATGACCCTGTTTGAGATGGGGAAGGGCTCGGACGTCTCATCATCGTCCGGAACTCTGGCTTGCGAGAGTCAGGGAATTGCTACACCATGGTGATGAACTTCCTTGGGCATCGATACTTCACCATGATCTTCCACAGGCCCTCTCTGCAAACAGCGTCAAAGGCTTTGGTCAGGCTGACCTAGCAGGCGAACTGGTCAATGCTTTGCTCCTGACATTTGACTCTGTCCCTTCCCACTAGTCTCCCAGGAGGGAGATTATTGAGGGGTGTGCGGATGAATGGACAAGGGAGTCACCTGGGGAGTGGTCCCTGAGGAAAGCAGAAAGTAGGGAGGATGGAAAGATGTGCTTGGTGGTGGGATCCCGTAGGAGAGGGCAGAATTTAGGGAGAATCACAGTATGTGCTGGACGCCGAGGCTGGTGGGTTGGTAGGTGAGGACAAGAGGAACCCTATAGTTGGTGGGGAGGAGGGAGGATGGGGTGAGGGCAGATGTGTGCAAAATGGAAGAGATGCGGTTAAGGGCAATGTTGTTGATGGTGGAGGAAGGAAAGCCCTCCAGCAAAAGAGAAAACAGATTTATGATGTTGTGTGTGAACTAAAGATTGGTGGAATTAATGCTAAGACTAAGGGAGAGTGAGACCAAAGAATACGGCTGGTTTGTGAGAAAGCATTCACAGCAAACTTAGAAAGAGCTGTAGCAGTGTCATGCTGATGGTAATTTGACAGGAGCAAGTATGGTCATGGTCAGATTTCCTTAAGGCACTGAGGAGGCCATTCAGCCAATCCAGACCATGCTGGCTCCCAGAGCAATCCCGTCAATCCCACTGCCTCACTTAATACATGCCCACTAAACCCCTTCTTTCTGCTTCCATCTACCTACATAAGGAACAATAAAAATTGGTTATGGTCTTACCAACCCCCGTATTGGTTCAGAGGCTCAGCAAATTCAAGATTACTCCAAGACATTATTAATAGCAATGCTGCAGAGAAATTAGAGCCTCTTATAAAAGCGTATTTTCCTGTTTTCTGTGAACACCCCATTTTCTAATTTATTGTTGATAATTTTCTAATCTAGAAGCAGTTAATAATTTAAAATATTGCACTGAATTTTAACTTCTCATCAGCAAAGGAACCTGTGACCATCCTAAATTACAGTCAAATAAGAGCTTAGATTCCATTACATAGTATCTGACTAAATTTGTGAAGAAAAATGACAAAATAGATCACAATATAAACAGACACACACACACACACACACACACACACATACACTCGCTCTCTCTCTCTCCCCCAAAATTCATACCACTAGAATTGATAAGTTTTATTTACTATCAAGAAGTTTCCACTGGGAGTTTCCACTATTGCCACCTGTTTTCTTCACAAATTTAGTCAGATACTATGTAATGGAATTTAAGCTCTTGTTTGACTGTAATTTAGGATGGTCACAGGTTCCTTTGCTGATGAAAAGTTAAAATTCAGTGCAATATTTTAAATCATTAACAGTTTCTAAATTAGAAAATTATCAACAATAAATTAGAAAATGGGGCTGCTCTCCTCCAGCTCCACCACCTAAACTGACACAGCATTCCAAAGGGGGAGGATGAACAGCCAGAAGTCATGGTACATATTGGTACCAACATAGGTAGGAAAGGAGAGGAGGTCCTGAATACAGAATATAGGTAGTTAGGTAGAAAGCTGAAGATCAGGTCCTCCAGAATCAGAATCAGAATCAGGTTTAATATCATTGGCTTTCTGCATAAATAGTAAAAGAGAGATCAGCGTGGACCTTGGACTTCTGGAAGATAATGCTGGAAAGAAATGGTGGAGGAGCCTTTGCGTCACTCTTCACTGCCAGGCTTCACTTCAGCAGAATGGCAGAAATGCAATGGTGTCCAGAGGCAGAAGTCAGTGACCTTGCTTTTACTGAAGAGAATGTGCCTAGGAAGCTGAAATGTCTGAAGACAGATAAGTCACCTGGACCAGATGGACTGCAGCCCAGAGTTCTGAAATAGGTGGCTGAAGAAATTGTGGAGACATTAGTAATGATTGTTCAAGAATCACTAGATCCTGGAATAGTTCCAGAGGAAAATTGCTGGAACATTGCAAATGCTTTTCAGGAAGGGGGTCGGAGGCAGAAGGAAGGAAATTATAAGCCAGTTAGCCCAACTTCAGTGGGTGGGAAGATGTTGGAGTGATTTATTGAGGATGAGGTTTCACGGTACTTGGAGGCACATGACAAAATAGGCCAAAGGCAGCATGATTTCTTTAAGGGAAAATCTTGCCTGACAAGTCTGTTTCCTATAGTGGGTGAGTCTAGGACCAGAGAGCACAGCCTCAGAAAATAGCGACATTCATTTAGAACAGAGATGAGGGAAAATTTCTTTAGCCAGAGGGTGATGAATCTGTGGAATCCTTTGCCAGAGATGGCTATGCAGGCCAAGCCATTTAAAGTTCAAAGTTCATAGTAAATTTATTATCGAAGTACATTATGTCATCAGATTCAACTCTGAGATTCATTTTCTTGCAGGCATTGTAGCCAATAACCATTAATAGAATTAGGTATATTTAAGGCAAAGGTTGATAGATTTTTTGGTTAATATGGGTGTCAAAGGTTATAGGGAGAAGGCAGGAGAATGGGGTTGAAAGGGATAATATTATCAGCCATGATGGAATGGCAGAGAAAGCTCGATGGGCAGAATGGCCTAATTCTGCTCCTGTGTCTTATGGTCTTATATTCTAAATCAGAGCCCTACATTGAAGTGGATAACTATTATTCCTGTCACTTTATCTCAACAACGTGAAAACTAGGTTAACGGGGCAGAGGACTGAACATCATCAAGGTTAAAACCTAGAAGCGCAGATGAAGCAAGCTCCTCTCACTCAGGACACTCGGTGGGCATATCTGAAGCCCCAGTTCTGAACGTTTAACTGTGGCAGATATCCATTAGTTATTTATTATGATTGACTGTCAGTCTGAAAAAAAACTTTCCATTAATCTTTAACTCTGTGCATGCAACTGCTGTACTTGTTGGGATTCCTTATTGCTACAACCTTCAGGATATATGAGAATGCAGAGAGCATTACATTCTGAGTGTACAGTACAGCAGATGTACAGTGTGGGGTATTTCTGTATGATTTAAATTCACTTTGCGGGCCAATAACAAACTGAGACACCAGAGCTGACCCTGGCCTTCTCATTGTACCAAAATTACCTCTTGGCATTCAAACTTAATTTATTATGATAACTCAAGGAATTTTTCAAGAAGTAGATCATCAAGGAGATACCAAAACTGTTTTCAGTCTCACAAATTATAGACACATAAGCAATACGAAAATAATGAGCCTCATTCTACATGAAGTTGTCTTTGGACTAAGTTTGAAATATCTCAAAGTACTTTACACACAATTACATTGAATAAAATTGAGCTCTGGATAAATAGAAATCATGAACCAATATGGCTTATCTCCTTCCCTTTACCCCGGATAGACAGACAAACTGAAATGGAATTTGTTGCCTACTAACTTTTCTGGCCTTTAATGCATGTTGTTAGAAAAATTGTCCTAGAGATATGTTTTAACAGCTGAAATTGTATTCAGAAGAATGATGGCTTTCTGAACAATGCTTGTCTTGTGGATGTTGACCGAATGCGCACTTGGGAACTGATGGGGAGAAAACAAATGGGAACATTGTCTTTCCTCACTGTAGATTCCCTGAAATTATTTTAAATATCTTCCTTTTGCCACAACTGACCATTCTGTTAGGATAACCTTCAGTCCTGACCTACTTCAACTAAGGCGCCCCGTAACCATACAGGGGTACCTGCTTAATCTGAGAGTATACTCCTGCCAACTCTAATCATGATTTTACATGGTTATTTGAGCCACTCTTCCTAGTTCAGCCACCCACTCATAATGAAAATGAAATTGACTGCTGTCCCATTCTTCACCCAGGTGTGATCAGCTAATTCAGCTTGAACCAGCAAGTTTGAATTGCCCAGCACTAGAACATAATGTTTCAAAATCCTGAGAGAGTTTTTGTCTTCCTTTAATCTTGGATTACCATGACTAGGAAAAACAAGTTTAAATAAATTGCGCAAGTGCTCTCACAAGTAAAGTGATTGCACCCCAAGAAAATATTATAAAGTGAAATGAGCTTCATTATAATTCCAATTGGCCAGCAATTTAAAAATTTCACCCCTGAAAAGACAGCTCAATTTTATTGATAATCTGAAGCTTCAAAGAGAGAAAACAAACTGTGAAAAAAAAATGCAGAGATTCCCCAATCAGATAAAGATGTGTTATGCTAAAAAGCAGAAAGTTGGCAGATACAACATAATGTGAGAAAAGAAACACAATGCTCAAAGGGCCGAATGGCCTACTCCTGCACCTATTTTCTATGTTTCTATGTTTCTTAATACTCATTACAGATTGAGAAACCAGTAAATGCTGGTTTACTGAGGAACCTGGGTGTACTAGTTCATGAGGCACAGAACGTAACCTCAGGTACAGATGACAACTGGGGAGGCAGATGTTTAAATTGGGGCTTGGTACGTACAAATCAGGGAGTTCTACCATGAGTGAACAGAGTATAAATGCATTTGAAGCACTTGCATTGCATAAAAATTTGTTTTCCACACATAAAATATATACTTAACTTGGAGTTAATGTAGCATTGAGTCAAGAGGTTGATTCCTGGGATTTAAGGATTGTACTCTGAATAAAGATAGAATAAAGTTGGCCTATGCTCACTGGTGTTTTGAAGTACGAGAGGTGACCTCATTGAGACATACAGCCTTCAGACAGGGACTCACAGGCCATTTCCCCAAGCTGCAGCAGATATGTCGACTTAGAATACAAGTTCAGCCATTTAAAACTGAGGTGAAGTAAAATTTCCCTATACGTTTCTCTTTACAGTACTGTCTCAAAGGGCCGTGGTTGCTCAGGGATTGAGTACATTCAGCACTGTAACTGACAGATTTAAACATTAGCGGGTAAAAGAACATTTGGGTATTAGATGGGTAAGTGGTTCTGAGGTCTAGAATGAACAATGATTCACATTCAAGAAGCCACAATGCCTGACCCTGCTTCTGTTTCTTTTTGTGTTCTTAAAGTAGACTCCACAGGCTCTCCGAAAACAATCCAGGTAAAGTATAGACATTAACTAATGCTGAAGTACACTCAATGTCAAGTTTAAATCCACTTCAGTGTTCAAATCCACTTGGTTGTAGACATAACCAAATTCTGACATGATATCGAATGAGCATTGCTTGACATCACTCTGAACACCCAGCGGCCCGACATGCTACAGTATATTCCAAAGGGAAGGCAACATTTCCAACCTATGGTCTTCTAGGTATTCTTAAATGTGCTATTTGTTAATTGGGGACAGGCGAGTCCTGGGCTGGACGTCCTGCTCACTTAAGGAAGGTGAAGCGTCTTCCATAGCCTCTCCTTTCCATGTGTAGTGATCTCCGCAGGACCACCGTTTGGCTTGCCATGCAGGAAGTCACTTGCTTATGGCTTCTCCTGCACTCCTGTGCCCATAGCAACACCTTCACATGGCATCCCTGTTCTTCTGAGTTTGCTATGTCAAGGCGTGACCAAGGGTCCAGCAGTATAACTGGGTAGGCATGTTGGGCTCATCAGCCTTGGTTGGCAGCCAGCCCAGGAGAAGGACAACTCCGATTCCAAACCTGGCTAGATGGGACTTGTTAGCCTTGCCCGGCAGTGTGCCTAAGAGAAGGAAAACTCTGATACTCAACCTATAGCCTTGTGGTGGCTGCAGTCGTCACAGCTCGCTGCTGTGCTGTTGTGCCTAAAGAGTGGAATCGGTCCATGCACACCGATCCTCACTATAAACCTGCACGGCACAGGCGGAAAGAAAAGTCCCACAGCGATGGAGATACTCCCTCCTGATCTTCGCCAGTGAAGAACCTGCCACCATCATCATCATTTGTTAATCACAAACAGTGCATCACTGAAACAGTACTGATGTACTGTATCTGAGCCTGGGATTCACCTTCTCTCAGTTTTGTCTTCCCACATCCTTAATGCAGCAGCCATATCACAGGTACAATAAAGCAGGTAAGTTAATCAGCCACTGAGGACTTCAAACCAAAAGTCAACAGTGTTACATATGGACTCCACCTCTCCATCTATGCACCTACATGTATATCTAAACTGACAGCACAAGACCTCTCTGATATACTCAGAGAAGAATCAGTGTTAAAATAGGAATTTCATGCACGAAGTCCACAAGAACCTGATAGGGCAAATAGAAAATATCACATTGACAAATGATGCCTACTACTGACATCAGGGTCCAGAGAAGTTAAAATGAAAAGTTCACCTCCATTATGGAAATATTCTCTGCTTTACACAATATGATTTCAAGGGCTCTCCAGTCACACATCAATAACCACAGCATTATTAGAATGCCTTTTAGACCAGACTTTTAATTGAAGCATGAACCGAGGTGAAACTTACAACAATTTGAGACCATTCAGAGATGAGCTGGCCTCTCCAATTTTATTCCTCAGCCAATATTACTAAATGTTGGTCAGTGTTTTCATTGCCAGCATGTGATGGCATTTGCAATTGGTGGCTACATTTCTGTTTGCTTTAACAGCAACCATGCATAGCCGTGACAGAAATGTGAAAAGGTGCCATGATAGAAGCATAGAAACATAGAAAACCTACAGCACAATACAGGCCCTTGGCCCACAAAACAATGCCGAACATGTCCTTACTTTAGAAATTACCTAGGGTTACCCATAGCCCTCTATTTTACTAAGCTCCATGTACCTATCCAGGAGTCTCTTAAAAGATTCTATCGTATCCGCCTCCACCACCATCGTCAGCAGCCCATTCCACACCCTGACCATGCTCTGCATAAAAAACTTATCCCTGACATCTCCTCTGTACCTACTTCCAAGCACCTTAAAACTGTTCCCTCTCATGCTAGCCATTTCAGCCCTGGGAAAAAGCCTCTGACTATCCACATGATCAATGCTTCTCATCATCTTATACACCTCTATCAGGTCACCTCTCACCCTGCATCACTCCAAGGAGAAAAGGCCAAGTCCACTCAATTTATTCTCATAAGACATGCTCCCCAATCCAGGCAAAATCCTTGTAAATCTCCTCTGCAATCTTTCTATGGTTTTCACATCCTTCTTGTAGTGAGGCGACCAGAACGGAGCACAGTACTCCAAGTGGGGTTTGACCAGGGTCCTATATAGCTGCAACATTACCTCTCAGCTCTTAAACTCAATCCCACAATTGATGAAGACCAATGCACTGTATGCCTTCTTAACCACAGAGTCAACCTGTGCAGCAGCTTTGAGTGTCCTATGGACTCAGACCCCAAGATCCCTCTGATCCTCCACACTGCCAAGAGTCTTACCATTAATACTATATTCTGCATCATACTTGACCTACCAAAATGAACCATCTCACACTTATCTGGGTTGAGCTCCATCTGCCACTTCTTAGCCCAGTTTTGCATCCTATCAATGTCCCACTGTAACCTCTGACAGCTCTCCACACCATCCACAACACCCCCAACCTTTGTGTTCTCAGCAAATTTACTAACCCACCTCTCCACTTCCTCATCCATGTCATTTATAAAAATCACGAAGAATAGGGGTCCCAGAACAGATCCCCAAGGCACACCACTGGTCACCAGCCTCCATGCAGAATATGACCTGTCTACAACCACTCTTTGCCTTCTGTGGGCAAGCCAATTCTGGATCCACAAAGCAAGGTCACCTTGGATCCCATGTCTCCTCACTTTCTCAATAAGCCTTGCACAGGGTACCTTATCAAGAGCCTTGCTAAAACCCATATACACTACATCTACTGCTCTACCTTCATCAATGTATTTAGTCACATCCTCAAAAAATTCAATCAGGCTCGTAAGGCACGACCTGCCTTTGACAAAGCCATGCTGACTTATCCTAATCATATTATGCCTCTCCAAATGTTCATAAATCCTGCCTCTCAGGATCTTCTCCACCAATTTGCCAACCACTGAAGTAAGACTCACTGGTCTATAATTTCCTGGGCTATCTCTACTCCCTTTCTTGAATAAGGGAACAACATCCGCAACCCTCCAATCCTCTGGAACCTCTCCCATCCCCATTGATGATGCAAAGATCATCACCAGAGGCTCAGCAATCTCCTTCCTCACCTCCCACAGGAGCCTAGGGTATATCTTGTCTGGTCCTGGTGACTTATCCAACTTGATGCTTTCCAAAAGCTCTAGCACATCCTCTTCCTTAATATCTACATGATCAAGCTTTTCAGTCTGCTGTAAGTCATCCCTACAATTGCCAAGATCCTTTCCATAGTGAATACTGAAGCAAAATAAATTCTTAAGTACCTCTGCTATCTCCTCCGGTTCCATACACACTTCTCCACTGTCACTCTTGATTGGTCCTTTCTCTCATGTATTACCCTCTTCCTCTTCACATACCTGTAGAATGCCTTGGGGTTTTCCTTAATCTTGTTCACCAAGGCCTTCTCATGGCCCCTTCTGGCTCTCCTAATCTCATTCTTAAGCTCCTTCCTGCTAGCATAATCTTCTAGATCTCCATCATTACCTAGTATTTTGAACCTTTCATAAACTCTTCTTTTCTTCTTGACTGGACTTACGACAGCCTTTGTACACCACGGTTCCTGCACCCTACCATCCTTTCCCTGTCTCATTGGAACATACCTATGCAGAACTCCACGCAAATATCCCCTGAACATTTGCCATATTTCTTCCATATGCTTCCCTGAGAACATCTGTTTCCAATTTATGCTTCCAAGTTCCTGCCTGATAGCTTCATATCTCCCCTTACTCCAATTACATGCTTTCCTAACTTATCTGTTCCTATCCCTCTCCAATGCTATGGTAAAGAAGATAGAATTGTGATCACTATCTTCAAAATACTCTCCCACTGAGAGATCTGACACCTGACCAAGTTCATTTCCCAATACCAGATCAAGTACGACCTCTTCTCTTGTAGGCTTATCTACATATTGTGTCAGGAAAACTTCCTGAACACACCTAACAAACTCCACCTCATCTAAACCCCTCACTCTAGGGACATACCAATCTATATTTGGGAAATTAAAATTTCCCACCACAACAGAATCTATCTATCACCTTTCCAGAATCTATCTCCCTATCTGCTCCTCGATGTCCCCGTTACTGTTGGGTGGTCTATAAAAAACACCCGGTAGAGTTATTGACCCCTTCCTGTTCCTAACTTCCACCTGCAGAGACTCCGTAGACAATCACTCCATGACTTCCTCCTTTTCCGCAGCCGCGACACTATCTCTGATCAGCAGTGCCATGCCCCCACCTCTTTTGCTCCCTCCCTGTCCTTTCTGAAACATCTAAAGCCTGGCACTTGAAGTAACCATTCCTGCCCCTGAGCCATCCAAGTCTCTGTAATGGCCACAACATCATAGCTCCAAGTACTGATCCACGCTCTAAACTCATCCGCTTTGTTCACAATACTCCTTGCATTAAAATAGACACATCTCAAACCATCAGTTTGAGCGCATCCCTTCTCTATCACCTGCCTATTCTCCTTCACACACTGTCTCCAAGCTTTCTCTATTTGTGAGCCAACCGCCTCTTCCCCAGTCTTTTCAGTTTGGTTCCCACCCACCAGCATTTCTAGTTTAAACTCTTCTCAATATCCTTTGTAAACCTCCCGGCCAGGATATTGGCCCCCTGGGGATCAAGTGCAACCTGTCCTTTTTCTACAGGTCACTCCTGCCCCAAAAGAGGTCCCAATGATCCAGAAATCTGAATCCCTCCCCCCTGCTCCAATCCCTCAGCCACACATTTATCCTCCACTTCACTCTATTCCTATACTCACTGTCACGGGGCACAGGCAGTAATCCTGAGATTACTACCTTTGTGGTCCTGCTTCTCAATTTGCTTCCTAAGTCCCTGTAGTTTGTTTTCAGCACCTCCTCCCTTTTCCTACCTAAGTCATTGGTACCAATATGTACCACGACCTCTAGCTGTTCTCCTTCCCACTTCAGGATATCGTGGACGCGATCAGAAACATCCCGGTCCTTGGCACCTGGGAGGCAAACTACCATCTGTGTTTTTTTCCTGTGTCCACAGAATCGCCTGTCTGACCCCCTAACTATACAGTTCCCTATCACTGCTGACATCCTCTTCCTTTCCCTACCCTTCTGAGCCACAGGACCAGACTCTGCGTCAGAGGCGCGACCACTGTTGCTTCTCCCAGGTAGGTCATCCCCCCAACAGTACTTATTGGTAAGGGGAACAGCCACAGGCCACAGCAGTGCTCTCTAGCCTTGGACTCCTCTCCCGACTGACTGTTACCCACTTATCTGTCTCCCGAAGCCCCGATGTGACTACTTGCAAGAAAAATGATGCAAGAAAAATCACATAATATGTTAAAGATAAAATAAAACTTCAGTGGGTGCTTCACTTGCATTTCTGCCAATCTGCGGCCTACTGCACTGTTATCATGAGGCTTTGCACACACATTGAAAAACATCGCCTCATTTCTCCATTCTAGAGGCATTGTAACATTCCGAACCACATTTCAAACTCCATAACTTAAAGCATTTTGCATTATCTGCCTGCTGTGGAAATAATTTGTTGAAGGCTCAGGGAACAGTGTGACAGGAGAGTTCTGTCCACCTGAGGCAACGAAGAGTCCTGCCAAGGTCCCCGAGAGATAATTTTTACCAAGATTTAACCTTCACTCATTTTTAGTAAAGAAAATGGGAAGGCATCAGAGGAGTCAATGCCACATCTTGTGAGGAGCGATCTTTGAAAGGTGGATTCCTTGAAGAAATTCTAGAGCTCCTTGATGTGCAAGGGTGTGTGCAGCACAGTGGTAAGGGAACAATGAAAATGAAATGCATATTGTTCCCAAACTGGAATTTAGAAGCTGGGTCAAATTTATATAAAATCCTCTTCCCAGTTCTGACACCCCAAAACCAGAATGAGACCCAAGTCCAATGTGAACCAATGACTTTAGGGTTCTTGATCACCCACATTTACAGTATATCTGAGGGCAGAATCAATGGCAAACTGTAAATAAACAGAATACAGGTGTTTGTGCAGTTTTATAGCTGCCCTTTGCTGGGTGAAGTGGAGTAAAATCTTTCACTCTGAAAGACTGTCACACAGCAGAGATTTGTGATGTAAAATTCACTTAAAATCAAACATGCCCGTGGGTTTGCAACAGCTCTTTGCCACTTATCCTGTAAAAGCTTGTTACCATAGTGATATCACCTAGGCCTTCTCTTACAGAAAAGCAGTAATGGCATTTTTTTTATTTTCTAGACAGTTTACTTGGTTGGCTAAGGTCAAGAGTTGGTTGGGGGTGGGGCTGCCGAGAGAAAAAGAGATAAATTTAATGGCTGTAAGCTAGACAGAAAGAAAATAGCACCAGGGAAAATTTCTGTTGTGAGAAGTATTGGGGCAAAGTTCATTTCAAGTTTGTAAGTTATTTCAGTGGGGCAAACTGAATTAATGCTAAAGAATAATTCTTTAATTTAGCACAAGAAACTATTAAGGGAATTTTGCAGCAATGCTGCTGACAGTCATTAGAAAGATGTTAGTTATTAACCTGCAGGGGTGGGCCTGATTTGTGTAATGGCAAATGCTTAGTCAGGTGGGGGGGGGGAGGGGGGTGGAGAGGGTTGAATTTTTTCCATTGTTAGTGGTGGCTGCATGCTGCCTTTCCTCTGCGTCTAATTTTACCTTCCCGTCTGCCAGATGTAAACAGGAAAACAGGAATCCTGTACTGTACAGCATTTGGAAGATCTGAGGCAGGTGGTACAGGCAGGCTTCAAAGTGCAATATCTATACGATCATTAGTCCAGGAATTTCTGTCAACACAAGGTAGGTCGGTGAAAAGTAAAATTACCTATGATTCTGATTCATTTAACAAAATAAGAAAATTGTGTAAAAGAAGAAAGAAATGAAATGATTAAATGGTGCAATAAAATGGAAGGGAGTACATTGCAAGAATAATAACTCAAATCAGATGAACTAGAATTGGGCAGCACTGTCCATTCCCTGCCACATCCCAGCAGAGTGATCATACAATCATGCCAGCAGTTATGATAGGTGACTAAATTGATGTACTGAGCAGTATGTAGTTCAATCGCACTATTTTTTCCAAATTATTACAAATACGCACTTTTAGAGGGTTTCTGATTCCAGCTTTTTCAGTCTCTCCTGGAGTAGGCACTGATGTTAAGTTGCAACATTGTGCAAGACACTATGAAGTTCAAAGTTTAAAGTACATATACATCATCACCCTGAGATTCAATTTCTCGCAGGCATTCACAGTAAATCCAAGAAACACAACAGAATCAATAAAAGACTGCACCCAACAGGATGGATGTGCAAAAGACAGCAAGCTCTTCAAAGACAAAAAGAATGAAGAAATAAATAATAATAATTGTCCTGATAGTAATATCTGCAACTGGAATCAGCCCAAAGGCACTACACTATAGCATTAAACAATTAGAGCTTTACAGCAATATCTACGTAACTCTTCAGAAAGCCACAATACTAGAATAGTCTGAAAGTTCCTAACAACCGAGAAATTAGCGTGCTTGGCTATGCCCGTACCTCAGGTTTTACCAGCTTGAGTTGGGAAAAAAATAATAATAAATAAGTAATAAATATTGAGAACATGATATGAAGAATGGGTCTATAGATTGTGGGAACAGTTGAGTGATGGGGTGAGTGAAGTTGAAGGGTTATCCCCTCTGATTCCGGAGCCTGAGGGTTGAGCGGTAATAACGGTTCCTGAACCTGGCGGTGTGGGTCCTGAGGCTCCTGTACCTCCTCCTTCCTGCTGACAGCAGTGAGTCAAAGAGTATCACTATAAGTATTACTTTGTCATACAGATCACTGCATATCCAAAATTTATACTCCATTCAGTATCATCCTTTAAAAGGCTAAGATAGCTGACATTAAAGCAACAATGTGAAAAGAAAGATATCCTGTAAGAGGTTTTCCTTCTAGCAAAAGACTCCAGAAACATCCTGACACAGGCAATGTTGTGGAGCAACAGAAACAGCAGTGATCAATAAAGACATGAAGTAATAACTCAGATTCTTCTTAGTCACTTGTATTTGTATAAGGGGATAACAAAGGGCTCCTTCATACTAAATGTTGGGTTTGAACCTGTTGTCTTGGCCACACAGTTTTCACCGTCTCTGCTGCAACCATCTTCCCTAATTGTAGGTGATGAAACATCTCAAGCATAGATAGCAGCAGGGGGTTCTTACTACCACGTCTCAGCAACACACTGAGAAGAGAGAAAACTACAGCAGGTGGGGAGGGGAAGGAAGGAGAGAGTGGATGATGCCAGGAGGAGAGGCAGCTAGCCCAGAACACCACACTCTACTTCTGCTATTCATGGACTCTTGCAAGTATGCTCTGAAATAACAGTATAGAAGAGTCTTGTGAAAGTTGGAATCATGAGGTTTACGGCCTGGGTGCAGGTCAATGGGACAAGCGGAATAAAGTTTCGGCACAGACTAGAAGGGCCGAATGGCCTGTTTTCTGTGCTGTAGTGTTCTATGGTTCTATGGTTCTATGGTTCTATGAACTGAAATTAATATTCACTCTCGGAGTTTCTAAACAGAGATCGGTCCTGAACACTCATCCTTAAAGTTTGCAATGCTATTTTAAACTGCCAGAATAGTTTATTATCTGTAGACCTCAAGCGATGGCTACTTGCCACTCCCACCCAAAGTAGTCAGAGGCCAAGCAATGCATGACCTGTGCGTTAGCTCAGACTATTACCCACATGACCTGAAGCAGTTTCCACTTCTTAACTCCCTAGTCCCATCAATTCTCTTGCAATCTTTTATAAGTCAACATGTTTTTGCTTCCGTATGCATCCTTCTGGTAAGTGTACAATCTTCTAGCAACTTAGTTTAAATATGATCCTGAAAGCTTGACTCTGTTTACTACTCGTCACTCCTGTGGGGATTCCTGTGATTGTGATTTTAGGAGACTAAAATCTCTCACTGCCTTAGGAGTTTTAAATTAATGTGCAGAGGCTTCAGGCTCACAACGAAATAGATAACAACAGCATAGTTGCCATATAAATGTATCGCAATTTAATTAGTTAGACCATAAGATACAGGCACAGAATTAGGCCATTCAGCCTATCGACTCTTCTCTGCCATTCCATCATTACTGGTTTATTATCCCTCCACTCTGCATTCTCCCGCCTTCTGCCCATAACCTTTGACAGCCTGATTAATTAAGAACTTATAAACCTCCACTTTAAATATACCCAATGACTTGGCCTGCACAGCCACCTGTGGAAATGAATTCCACAGATTCATCACTCTCTAGGTAAAGACATTTTTCCTCATTTCTTTTCTAAATAGATATCTCTCTGTTCTGAGGCTGTGCCCTCTGGTCCTAGACCCACCCAACTATAGGAAACATCCTTTCCACATCCACACTATCTAAGCCTTTCAATATTCAATAGGTTTCAGATAGCGTCCCTCCCATTCTTCTAAACTCTGGTGAGTGGAGGCCCATAGCCATCATCGTCACCTTATATGTTAACCCTTTCATTCCTAGGATCATTTTCGTAAACCTCCTCTGGATCCTCTCCAATGCCAGCACATCTTTTCCTTGACAAGGGGCCCCACACTGCTCACAGACTCCAAGTGCAGTCTGACCAATGCCTCAGCGTTACATCCTTGCTTTTGTTTTTTATTCACCTTGAAATGAATGCTGACATTGCAACTGCCTTCCTTACCACTGACTCAACCTGTAGCTAACCTTCAGGGAATCCTACATGAAGGCCCCAAGTCCTTTGCACCTCTGATTTTCAAAATTTCTCCCCATTTTGGAAATAGCCCATACGTTCTACCAAAGTGCATGACTATGCACTTCCCTACACCATATTACATCTGCCACTTCTCTGTCCATTCTCCCAATCTGCCTAAGTCCTTCTGTAGCCTCTCTGCTTCCTCAACACTACCTGCCTCTCCACCTATCTTTGTACCATCCACAAATCTGAACACAAAGCCATCAATCCTTCATCCAAATCAATCTGAAAAGAATCGGTCCCAGCACCGACCCCTGCAGCATACAATTAGTCACTGGCAGCCAACCAGAAAAGGCCCACTTTACCTGAAAATAGTCCAAAAAAATAGTATTTCTTTGCTGCCCGCCAGTCAGCCCATCTTCTCTCCATGCTAGTGTCTTTCCTGTAATACCATGGGCTCTTATCTTGTTAAGCAACCGCACGTGTGGCACCTTGTCAAAGGGCTTCTGGAAATCCAAATCAACTTCATCCACTCACTCTCCTTTGCCTGTCCGGCCTGTTATTTTCTCAAAGAACTCCACAGATTTGTCAGGCAAGATTTCCCCTTAAGGAAACCACACTGATTTTGGCTTACTTTTCCTGTGTCTTCAAGTATCCCAAAGCCTCATCCTTAATAATTGACTCCCAACATCTTTCCAACCACTGAAGTCAGACTAACTGGCCTATAATTTCCTTTCTTCTGCCTCCTTCCCTTCTTAAAGAGCTGAGTGACATTTAAAAATTTCCAGTCCTCTGGAACCTAGTGATTCTTGAAAGATCACTACTTATGTCTCCACAATTTCTTCAGCTACTTCTTTCAGAAACCTGGTGTGTAGTCCATCTGGTCCAGATGACTCATCTACCTTCAGACTTTTCATCTTCACAAGCAGCTTCTCCTTAGTAATAGAAATGACACTCACTTCTGCCCCCTGACACTCTCGCATCTCTAGCATGGTACCCTGAAACTTCATTCTTAATAATGGACTGACGCAAAACAGTTTTTCAGTTCGTCTGACATTTCTTTGCCCCCCCCCCATTACTGCCCCTCTAGTGTCATTTTCCAAGTTAGATTTACAAACCAATAATTATAGCATGACAACTTTCCAAATGGTGCCCAGTGCCTATTTCATATACCATTATCACTCCTGGTATTTGTTCTGCAGTTCTGCATTCAGTATTATCCACACAGATGTGGCTTATTTTCTGTACCTAGTTCATGAAATCATCTGTATAAATATACGTCGTTTCAAACTAATAATGTGTCAAAAATCATTCTTATTACCTAAATTAGACTTCAAGTGAGCTGAGAACATTATTAATAAAATGAGTTATGATCAACTTTCTCGAATCTTTAAGGGAAATGTCAGAACAGGTGCCCTTTGGAGAGAAAAGTTTGAATTTTCAAATCCATTAGGCCTACAGATAATGAAGTGTTATACAAAGATCTTTAGAATCAAACAACATGAACAAAGTTTAGCTGAACGTTTTCAGGAAAACGAAATGATGATTCAGTACTTTTTCACAGATGAAATGTCCTAAGGCCAGGCCAATATCATTTACTAATCCCTTGATTATCCAATTTATTCAGATTAAATTCTCTCACCCTACCTGAAATAAAATCACTAAAGATTTCTAGCTTACTTTGGTGCCTCAAAATTATTGATCTGACACTTTTGATTGGATTTGATATCCTTAGATATTTGGATGATTTGGCCAACCTTGGTACTTGAAATGGAAAGCAGAGAAAGGGTGATGAGGGATTTGTCATTCTAAGTGTGTTGGAGCAACCTAGAGCCAGTAGGTGTTCTGTGAGAATGGACGGCTCCATGACTTCTGCCGGGTTAAATGCAAGGCACTACAGGTAGAGACATTAATGGACTGAGACAGACTGATTAACCTGAACATTGCTTCCTTTTTTTTTACTCCAAGGAATCCCTGGTCTGCAGCAGTGCCCCAGTAAAGGTTATAGATACAACATACTTTTTCCAAATCGTTAAGCAGTGACCAGATCATAATAAACTACTTTGCCAACCGTAAACAGATGCTGGCATTAAGATCACAAGAATAAAAGTCTCAAGAGCAAGTCCACAGGTCTTTGAAAATGGTGAGTGTAAACATCAGATTCCGAGGTAAAGCAATGATACAGATTGCAGCCTAAAGGGCGGGCAACTTAAATTGGAGACCCTCAGCATCCCGCTCCAGAGTCACAGTCTGTTAACCCAAAATGCTGAATAAGTGACAAGGACTCCTGTCACCATGATAGCCCTAAAGATGGTTATGGCTTTTCCACCAATAAAAGGCAGGGAAGAGTAGCCAGAATGAAAAGAAATGCAAAATAAATTCTCTACTGTAAAGATGAAGCCATACTCAAGTTGGAGGAACAACACCTTATATTCCGTCTGGGTAGCCTCCAACCTGATGGCATGAACATCGACTTCTCTAACTTCCACTAATGCCCCACCTCCCCCTTGTACCCCATCCGTTATTTATTTATATACACACATTCTTTCTCTCACTCTCCTTTTTCTCCCTCTGTCCCTCTGACTATACCCCTTGACCATCCTCTGGTTCCCCCCCCACCTTGTCTTTCTTCCCAGATCTCCTGTCCCATGATCCTCTCATATCCCCTTTGCCAATCACCTGTCCAGCTCTTGGCTCCATCCCTCTCCCTCCTGTCTTCTCCTATCATTTTGGATCCCCCCTCCCCCTCCCACTTTCAAATCTCTTACTCACTCTTCCTTCAGTTAGTCCTGACGAAGGGTCTCGGCCTGAAACGTCGACTGCACCTCTTCCTAGAGATGCTGCCTGGCCTGCTGCGTTCACCAGCAACTTTGATGTGTGTTGTTTGAATTTCCAGCATCTGCAGAATTCCTGTTGTTTGCAAAATAAATTACTGGGTTGTTCAAGAAGAAGGTATATGTATTACTTTTGCGAGAGGTATCAAAGGTAAGGGGAAGAAGGTCAGAACAGGATACTAAAGATGGTGGACCGTGTTCACATTGAATGGTAGAGTAGGGCTGAATTTCCAACTCCTACACACATATTTATTGCCATTGCGAGGAAATCTGCAGATGCTGGAATTTCAAGCAACACACGTAAAAGTTGCTGGTGAACGCAATAGGCCAGGCAGCATCTCTAGGAAGAGGTACAGTTGACATTTCGGGCCGAGACCCTTCGTCAGGACTAACTGAAAGAAGAGCTAGTAAGAGATTTGAAAGTGGGAGGGGGAGGGGGAGATCCAAAATGATAGAAGACAGGAGGGGGAAGGATGGAGCCAAGAGCTGGACAGGGATTGGCAAACGGGATATGAGAGGATCATGGGACAGGAGGCCTAGGGAGAAAGAAAGGGAGAGGGGGGAAGCCCAGAGAATGGGCAAGGGGTATAGTGCGAGGGACAGAGGGAGAAAGAGAGAAAAAGAATGTGTGTATATAAAAAAATAAATAATGGATGGGGTACGAGGGGGACGTGGGGCATTGCTCTTCTTACAGCTTCTCCGGGAAAGTTTAACTACAGTCCTAGGCTCCCAGATCACAAGATGCCTTCTTTCCAGGATTTAGCTGAATGCTGGGATCATCATTATACTGGGCAAGGGTTCACTTGACCTCTTGCTCTGCCCATTTTCTATGAGTATGAGAAAAGCAATTATCCGGATTCACTTGCTAGAATATTCTCAATGATATTCTTGTTTAATCAGAACATTCTGTTACAGAATTTCACTGTCAGTCCGCTGGCCAATTCATGTCAAGTAGCTCCTAAGCAACGAACTCTCTTAAAAGCCAATGTTAATGTTAAACCTAGGAAAATATGATGTATTTTCCAGGGGGCACCGGTGACCCCTGTTTTCATCGAGGGGGTCAGTGTGGACATGGTGGAGGATTACAGATACCTGGGGATACGAACTGACAATAAACTGGACTGGTCAAAGAACACTGAGATTGTCTACAAGAAGGGTCAGAGCCGTCTCTATTTCCTGAGGAGACTGAGGTCCTTTAATGTCTGCCGGACGATGCTGAGGATGTTCTATGAGTCTGTGGTGGCCAATGCTATCATGTTTGCTGTTGTGTGCTGGGGCAGCAGGCTGAGGGTAGCAGACACCAACAGAATCAACAAATCTATTTGTAAGGCCAGTGATGTCGTGGGGATGGAACTGGACTCTCTCACGGTAGTGTCTGAAAAGAGGATGCTGTCTAAGTTGCATGCCATCTTGGTCAATGTCTCTCATCCACTACATAATGTACTGGGTGGGCACAGGGGGACATTCAGCCAGAGACTCATTCCTCCAAGATGCAGCACAGAGTGTCATAGGAAGTCATTCCTGCCTGTAGCCATCAAACTTTACAACTCCTCCCTTGGAGTGTCAGACACCCTTTGCCGATAGGCTGGTCCTGGACTTATTTCATAATTTACTGGCATAACTTACATATTACTATTTAACTATTTATGCTTCTATTACTATTTCTATTACTATTTATTATTTATGGTGCAACTGTAACAAAAACCAATTTCCCCCTGGGATCAATAAAGTATGACTATGACTATGACTATTCAGAGATGCAGCATGGTGAGAAGTCCTTCCGGCCCAGTGAGCCTATGCCACCCAATTACACCCACGTGATGAATCAACCTACTAACCCGCAAGCCTTTGGAAGGCGTAAGGAAACCACAGCACCCAGGGGAAACCCACGCTCTCATGGGGAGAGCATACAAACTTCTGACAGAGTTCAAAGACGAGAAACGAAAACGATACCAGGAGCAACTTCTTGATAAAACTGAAGTTCAGATTAGTAACCTTGAACATTGAATTTACTCAAGTAGAAATGAATGTTATAGAAGGTCTGAAAATCTGAAATGATTGTCTGAAGAACATGCATGAGGTGATCTCTATTGAAGAAGTAGAACCAGGAAGCTGTTGAATACCAGCAGAAAATTGATGAAATTTTAGCTGGTGGTTTGTCTCAAGAGGACGAGGATGCGATTCTGGCAGAGTTAGATGCCATAACTCAGGAAGAAATTGAACATCCAGAAGTTCCCACAGAAGTACTACCAAATAGTCCTGCCAGCGAGAAAAACAAAGAGCCAGCTAAAAATCTGCAGAACCAAGTGATGGTGGCAGCTTCATAAATGAAATTTGTACTCCACAGTGATGTACATCTTCAATGTATTTTCTAGAGTTAATCATGGCTCACAACCCCTTTTCGAGGGCTGGAAAGTTCAGACTCTACACACTTGTCAGAAGAACCTTTTATTATTTTCGTGGAATTATTATTTTTTAAATGCAGGCTCCATGTTGACTTCCTCTTACATTTGTATTTAAAAAGAAAATTCCAGAAGTGAGCAGTGCTTCAGAATCGTAAAGAATCAGAATCCATTATCAGCCTTCCTAAACGGGATCTTTTGGTAGTCAAAGTCGGCATGTAATTACCTGCTATCTGCTCAAGCCTAATTGGAGAGGTATGACTAAAGTTCTGCACTGATACGAAATCTGCAGAGGCTGGAAATCCAAGCAACACTCACAAAATGCTGGAGGAACTCAGCAGGCCAGGCAGCATCAAGAGTAAACAGTTGACGTTTCGGGCTGAGAATCTTAATCAGGTCTGGAAAAAAGATGAGAAGATAGAGCAAGAAGATGGGAGGAAGTCAACATGGAAGGTGATAGGTGAAAGCAGGAGAGGGCTGGGGTGTCTGCTAGAACACGCAGGATCTCCTGGTCACCACCATTTCTACTTCCCATTCCCATTCCAACATGTCAGTCCATGGGCTCCTCACTGCCGCAAAGAGGCCATTCTCAGTTTAGAGGAGCAATACCTTGTATTCCATCTGGAAAGCCCCCCAGTCTATGGCATGAAGATCAACTTCTTGAACTTCCAGTAATTGCCCCCCTTCACCATCCCCTGTCTTCTCAATCCCCTCTTTCGTCTCATCTCCTCTTTCGTCTCATCTCCTTACCTGCCCATCATCTCCCTCTGTTGCTCTTCCCCCTTCCCTTTCTTCCATGGTCTTCAACACTCTCCTATCAGATTCTCCCTTCTCCAGCTCTTTATCACTTTCACCAATCAACTTACTGGCTCTGTACTGCACTCCTCCCCCCTCTCCCCATTTCACCTATCATCTACCACCTTGTACTTCTTCCTCCCCTCCCCCTACCTTCTTGCTCTAACTTCTCATCTCTTTTCTTCAAGTCCTGATTAAGGGTCTCAGCCCGAAACGTTGACTGTTTACTCTTTTCCTAGATGCTGCCTGGCCTTTTGAGTCCCTGTGTGTTTTCTTTACAGAGTTCACTAACTCTGAGAGTGATGGTCATTCTTGCAGAATGTAACAGTTCATCACAACATCTGAGTGAGGAACTTTACAAATGGTATAGAGATGGCAGCCATAGGTGAGCAGGCCTTTCAGTTTGTCATGAGCCCAGATATCCCACCTCTCCTGGAAGTTCCGGGAGTCTCCCGCATATCGATAGTGGCTCCCTGACACCCGGAAATTATATACAATATCCTGGAAATAGATTTTTTTGAGAAAGAGAGGGAGAGGGAGAGCAAGCGTCCTGATTGGTCTCTCTTCGTGCTAAGAGTAGTCCCGAACCACCGGGCCGCGAGGAAACAATATGAGTCAGCGACACCTTTCCTCATTCCCTGTCACGCGCACTGTTGAGCTTGGAACGCATGCGAGGTCATTACCCACGCATCATCCATGTCAGTGCGGGAAGAAGATCAACTCCTCGAGCTTGCAAATGACGACGGGCTGAAAAGTATGTTTGACATAACATTTCTGCTGGCATTCTGTATCAAAGTCAAGGCTAAATATTCTGAGATAGCCATGTAAGCACTGAAAACATTGCTTCCATTTCCAACATCATATCGCTGCGAAGCGGAGTTTTCTGCAATGAATGCAACGAAAACTAAATTGCGGAATAGACTGAACATAAGGAATCCCCTTCGTGTATCGCTGTCTCCCATCGCCCCTCGATGGGACTGTCTTGTTGCAGGGAAACAAGCCCAGGGCTCCCACTGATTCAGTGATATTGGTGTGTTGCAATGATTTTATATGCTCATACGGGGAAAATATGTGCTGTGCGTTTAATATCCAAACGTTACTTAAAATGTTATGATGCTATTGACTAATAATTGACCTATCACCTATATTCCAGTCATGATTATCACTCCCCCACCCCGCCCCCGGTCAGTCGGTCCGCAAGAATATTGTCAATATTAAACCAGTCTGCGGTGCAAAAATTGTTGGGGACCCCTGCTAAGTAGACCTATCAGTTTTCTCTGTGGGCGGGCTTTACAGTCGACCTCAAAAATAATGACAGTGTTGCTCGCTGCACTGTTTGCAACAGTGACTTTTCTACTGCCCATGGTGGGTTAAAATGTAAAAGACATGTTGAGGTGAGTTTAACAGGTGTCATTTGTTTATTAGCATAGCTAACATTATTTAAACTAGCTGGCTGGCTGCTAAGGAGCTACTCTACTGATGTCCTACGTGATGAGGCCAAACTCCCTGTAGACTTGCTTAAAGTTGTAATAGAATAAACATGATAATATAAGTACATGTTTTAATGTCACATTTTCTGCATATACCCAACTTTACAGATTAGACAAAATCACTAAACAAAGTATTACATGCACCCTTGGAGGTCGACGGGGGGGGGGGTGGAGGGCGGAGAGGAATATGGGGTTGCGGGGGGGTGGGGGTGCTACCTGCTTGAAATGGTGGTGATACCTCCCTGAAATGAGTTTTTGCAGGGTGGGATGTCTGTGAGCCTTTGCCTAAACAGATATCAGCTATCATATCAGACAGACTATGTGAAACCTCACCACATTTCTTCATAGAAACATAGTGTAAATGTTTTGTGTCCTGTCCAATCAAAAGCAAATCTAATTAGTTTAATTTTTATCTGGTTCTCCAGAATGTACATTTCCATTTTATGACATTGTTTTAAATATCTTATAACACTAATTTAAGATTAAGAACATTTTCAAATCAGTACTTTACAAGGTCTTCTTATTTTAACTGTGGAATTACATTGGCCTTAGAAATGTTAATTTCTTTACATGACTCAGAAAAACAGAATAATTTAAGTCTGAACAGTCCCCGTCCTTGACCGACTGCTTGTGGATTCAGGCAGGCCATGGGGTCAAGGCAGATTGTTTAGCCCTGGCTTCTGCAGTGAATTTAAGTTAGAAATGTTGGTGAGGCATCCTGAATAGAAGTGGATGTACTGGTTAGGATCAATAGCTCTTATGACTGGTATGTAGATTGCTACACAGAGGAGGCTGTTTCTGTGAACATAGCTCAGTCGACCTTCTTTCCCCAGTTCATCTCTTGCTTTCTAACCATTTTCCTTAATCTACTACACCACTAGACGCTGATCTAAACTCTGATGGAGTCCCAAATAGTATCTTTTTCACGCCCATTTGTTGCATCACCCCCAACCCCCGCCCCAGTACGTTTCCACTCTTTCTACTTCTAAGCTTTTTGTTTAATGATCTTTACATTCTCTCCATTCTTCTTCATTTTTAGTTTCTTCTACTGATGTAAAAAAACAAAAAAAAAACTGCCTTGGCTTTTCTACACCACAAGTGGAAATACCGGAACATCTCCAATATTTGAAAAGGTATGAAGAAAGGGCTTGTCCCAGCACAGTAAGTTATTTGTTTGCCTATCTCAGACTGAGTTGTATATATATAAATCTCACTTTACACTTATGACTGTGAGGCTAAACACAGCTCCAATGCCATTTTCATGTTTGCTGACGACAACACTGTTGTTGGCCAAATCAAAGGTGGTGACAAGTCAGCACATAGGAGGGAGATTGAAAACCTGAAGAGTCATACCACGACAACAATAACCACCACTTAGTCACTGTCAGCAAGACCAAGGAGCTGATTATTGACTTCAGGAGGAGGAAAACGATGGTCCATGAGCCAGTCCTCATCGAAGGATCAGAGGTAGAGAGGGTCAGCAACTTTAAATTCCTCAGTGTTATTATTTTGGAGGACCTCTTCCGGGCCCAGCACGAAAGTGCAATTACGAAGAAAGTTCACAGCACCACAACTTCCAGAATCAGAATCAGGTTTCTTCAAAAGTTTACAAAGATTCGGCAAGACACTTAAAACTTAGACAAACTTCTGTAGATGTGTAGTGGAGAGTATATTGACTGTCTGCATCACAGTCTAGTATGGAAACACTGATGTCCTTGAAAGAAAAATCCTACAAAAAGTAGTGGATACAGCCCACTACATCACAAGTAAAGCCATTTCCACCATTGACCACATCTACATGAAACATTGTCACTGGAAAGCAGTATCCAACATCAGGGACTCTCATCAGCCAGGCCAGTTCTCACTGCTGCCATCAGGAAGAAGGTACAGGAGTCTCAGGACTAACACCACCAGGTTCAGGAATTATTATCCCTCAAACATCGGGTTCTTAAACCAAAGGGAATAACTTCATTCAACTTCACTTCATTATTGAAATGTTCCCACAACCTATGGACTCACTTTCAAGGACTCTTCATCTCATGCTCTTGATATTTATTGCATTCTTATTTATTATTATTTCTTTACTTTTGTATTTGCACAGTTTGTGTCTTTTGCAGAGAGGTTGAACATCCAGGTTGGTGAGGTCTTCCATTGATTCTATTATGGTTATTATTCTATTATGGATTTATGAGTATGCCCCCCCCCGCAAGAAAATGAATCTCAGGGCTGTATATGTACTTTGATAATAAATTTACTTTGAACTTTTAACTTTGAACACTATATATGTATACACACACACACACACAGTATATATGTTATTGTAATTCATACTGCACTGTATTGTTGCTGCAAAAAAACAGATTTCACAACATATGTCAGTGAAATTGAAAATAATTCTGATTCATTAAAACCCTGTCGCTCCTTTTTAATGCTATAGTCTGTCCCCTCATGTTCTCTGCCATTGTAAGGTAATTGCAAAACCAATGGGTTCCACATTGTTAAGTAAACAGCCTAACCTCTCAAGCCCCAATAAAGCTAAGTTCTACAAAATCATTTTTTACTTAAAGAACACTGTGAGGAGGAGTAAAATTCTCATCTGTTATAAACAAATACAAGGTTAATCATTATACAACCACTATTGCAGGGTTCTAGCTTGAGTATTGATGTAACCAGCTCAAAGTCCAAGGGTAGTTTTTTAGCATATTAACTGCAATGGCCTATCAGCATACTCTGCAACAGGCCTTCTAAACACATCCAACATACATGAAGATTGACTTCAAGCAATTATGTGCCTGTTCCACTTCTTACACCTAGTCCTCACAAAATGAATACATGTTGAAAACTTGTAGTCCAAAGTACTGAAGAAAAATATATAGTCTAAGCAATCAATAGACATTTTCAGTAATTACTAGTTAGGAGAAAGCCCAGGGCATTAAATCCTAGAGAGATTAGGGACAAGCTGTCTCATTTTTGAATCTGGCAAAGTTTGTGGTGGGACTACCACAATGGTTTGAACTAACAGCAAAAACATTGGTGCGAGTTATGTTGGTGTGGGGAGACAGATAAAGTTTTCTATAAATAACTTGGCTTGCATTTGTTCTACAGTACAGACTCCAGATAAATCCTATTGCATTTCTTGGAAGCTACAAGAATGCCATCAATCTTGTGGTTAGCTGTGGTGCAGATCCTGTAGGGAATTATTCATAGTTCTCTTAGTTGGAACATTTATTGTTCGGCAATAATTGCCCTGGAAAAGGTGGTGGGTGAGTCATCGTCTTAAATCACTACAGCCCTTCTGGTAGTGGGAATTCTATAATGCTGTTGGGTTAGGAGTTCCAGGATTTAGATAAAGTGATGATGAATGAAGGCTGATACACTTCCAAATGAACCAGTCTGCAATGATCCTCACAGTTGATCCTGAAGAATTAGTGCATAGACTAATATTTGAAATAAATTTTAAAGAATAAACAGAATTGAAATATAAGTGGGAAAGGAGCTTAAGAATTCATTGTTGCTAAAGCTACTTTAACTTCTGACTGTATTAGAAGTGGTCAAAGTGCCCGACGCCGGCCCCCTAGGCCTGAGTTGACGTAGTAGTAGCAAAGCAGAGATCCAGTCTTCAATATGCAGAATGAATTGCTTTATGGCTATACAATATTAATATTTGCTGATTTACCTTGCAATTTGTTTCATTCAATGATTAAAATTGCTCTTGGTTATTGCAGCCTCTTTTAGTTCTGATTTATGCTTTCTCCTACAATGTAGCTACTCTGGAAAATCTCTTAATGACATTTGTCAGCTTTTTATACTCGCTCATTAATAGCATCAACTTATTTATATAATTCATCTGTAGCACAGTACCCTTTGAAGGGTGACCTCACTCAAGCCTATCAAATATTGAAAGGCCTCAACAGAGTGGAAGTGAAGAGGATGTTTCCTATGGTGGGAGAGTCTAAGACCCGAGGAAACAGCCTCTGAATAGAGGAGTGTCCTTTTAGAACGGAGATGAGGAGGAATTTCTTTAGCCAGAGAGTGGTAAATCTGTGGAATTCATTGCCACAGGGGGTTGTTGAAGCCAAGTTATTGGATTTGCAGGGAGAAGGCAGGAGAGTGGGGCTGAGAGGGAAAAATGGACCAGCCACGATGAAATGGTGGAGCAGATTTGATGGGCCCAATGGCCTAATCCTGCTCCTACATCTTAAGGTATTATGTTCTTTGCCAAGATCTCCAAATGGCAGAAACAGCCAATGTGAAAACCTATCTAAGATAAAACCAGATTGTATGCCTCCTCCACTGTAAAGATGAAGCCACACTCAGGTTGGAGGAACAACACCTTATATTCCGTCTGGATAGCCTCCAACCTGATGGCATGAACATCGACTTCTCTAACTTCCGCTAATGCCCCACCTCCTCCCGTACCCCATCCATTATTTATTTATATACACACATTCTTTCTCTCTCTCCCCTTTTTCTCCCTCTGTTCCTCTCACTATACCCCTTGCCCAACCTCTGGGTTTTTCCCCCCCTCCCCCTTTTCTTTCTCCCTGGGCCTCCTGTCCCATGATCCTCTCATATCTCTTTTGCCAATCAGCTGTCCAGCTCTTGGCTCCATCCCTCCCCCTCCTGTCTTCTATCATTTTGGATCTCCCCCTCCCCCTCCCACTTTCAAATCTCTTACTAGCTCTTCTTTCAGTTAGTCCTGACAAAGGGTCTCGGCCCAAAACGTCGACTGTACCTCTTCCTAGAGATGCTGCCTGACCTGCTGCGTTCACCAGCAACTTTGATGTGCATTGCTTGTATGAAGCTCTGTGACACAGTCGATGATGAGTTGGTGTTAGATAGTGTGAAGGTGCTTTTACAATCTCCTGTTAGTGTTCAATTACTGCTCAGGGTCACACTTTGTACTAAGTAATCCATTGTCCAGGAGGCCCTCAACATTGACCTCAGATTCCATGAGGTATCATTGTGTTGAATGAAATATATAAAAAAGAAACTTCTAGTTACCACCAACCATCCACTGATGAATCATCCATGTTTAATATCATTTGGAAAGTAACAAGGGTGCAGAGCAGAATGCCCATCACCAAGATTGGTTTGATAACATCAGTGCTGAAGGACTAATGCAAATCTCTTGCTGTGTTCAACATATGCCTTGGTATGCCCCCCTGCTTTTGCCACTATCATTAGGTTAACAGTGTAAATGAAACAGTGTGCTTGTATAGAATTTAGGTAATATATACCATTAAGGTACTAATACCTTTAAAACATTTAAGAAATACCAACCCCTACCTTCTCTGCAACTCAGGACTGCTGCAGTTATAATTTGGTCGTGGTTTAGGAAAGGGGTGACAGTTGGGTTAACAAGCACAGAGCCGACTTCAGCTGCAGTGGTTCAGCTGCAGTGATTGCAGTAGTGTTGATTGTATACGATCATACATATGATTTGTGCTTTCAGGTGAGGAAATATAGGGAATAAAGAATTGGATCAGTCATGCAGAATTCTAGCCTTTGATCTATTCCAGTAGCTATAATGTTTAAGGCTGGCTCATTGGTTTTTGATAACAATAACCTCCAAGGTAACCATGATGGTGCCATTGGTATCCTGGGGAGCTCATAAGAGTCTTTCTTCATTGTTGTATGATGCAAGTGTTACCTACCACTTGAAAGCACAAGCCTGGATTGCTCTAGGTCTTACTTCATTTGAGCACAGAATGCTTTGTTAATCGAGGTAGTACAAATCACTGAAGCCATCAGGGAGCTTGGCCAGTTTTTGTAATGGTGGGTAGGCACTCACCGCATGCAATTGAGCCTAGGAGTCGCATACAGTGGCATCCAACTGCAGGTGAAGAGGAATATCCTTATGTATTAACAGCAGCAGCTGGGATAATTTGCCCTTGATGTTCTAGAACTGCTGGAATCTGTACCTTTCTGCAGGAACCAATTTTAAATCGGTGAGAGGTTCACTATCAATATACTTCTTTCCTCATTTCAATGACAATCATGATGCTTATCATTGGCAATGTTACAGCATCCAATTCATAATCAGCAGCAACAAATGAAAAATCCTAATCAATGTAAGAGGTATATAGTCACTTATCAAATTGACGAGTCCCTTTATCTTTTTAAACTCCAATAACATTGTTTAAGCTCCTCATGCTTCCATACGTTGTCTTCTTTTCCATCTATTTTATGTTCTATGAATGTCATATGATTTAGACTGGCAGTCCTAACACCAGCTTTAAGCGCACAACACACTGACATAAAAACGTGCTAAAGGTCCATCGAAGGAGTATGTGGAAATAGCACAGCAGAGTCTTGTGGCAAAACAAAGCCGCTCTCTAACATAATGAGGAGAAACATATCTGCCCTATTCATTTCTGATTATCACACACCATCAGCTAATATTTAACAACCCCATTTTGTCATATTGAGAGATGGAATCAAAATCATACTGTTCTGGTTTGTCTAATCATCCAGGGAACTGAATGATATTTACAATAAACAGTGAAACTAGTCATTAATTATGAAGCTGTGCATAGTCTCTGAGTAAAGACCAATCCATAGCCTTTGACAAATATTGAAATCCTCAATACAAAGGATTTAAGTGATGGTTACAGTAACACTGGAATCAGTGTTAGCTCCTGGGTTGTGCTTGATTGGACAGTGTAAAGCCAAGTTTGCTTCTGAATTAAAGCTCCTGTTTTGCTGGATGGAGTGGTACATCTGAGTTATACATGACCTGGTAACACCTCACACAGTATTGCATTATGTTGAAGTGAAGTTACTGTTCTTTCTAAATCAAGAACAAAATCTCAAAGAAAATCAAGGAAGCAGCACTGAAAGGGTTAATGTCAAGAAGACAGATCCCAGTCAGGGAGTTTTCAGAACCATATCTAGACACACCAGCTCCGGATGATGTTGGGTTTTCAGTTCTGATTTTTGTTGAATGAGCCCCAGTAAGAGCCCTTGTGTGGGAGTGATGGTAGAATCAGTAAAATTGAGTAGATAGTCTCCCTGTACAGTTTAAATTGCATAGCTCCACAGCTCTGTATGGTCCTGTCTTGCACCTGCAGTTGAATCTGTCTAAAGTCTTCATTCCTTCTGCTTAGGACAGCCTGGACTTGCAAAAACACCAACTTTGAATTTAACATTATATATTATATTGAGCCAATCTTGGCTGTTCCATAATTTACTTGGCATAGCTGTACTACAGACCTCTTCTCCGTGGATTGTCACCTTGTCATGGTGGAGAAGCTTGTGTGATCCTGTGATCCCGACAGTAATGCCATCTGGAGCTATGCTCCTGGTAGGGTCACCCATGGCAGTAAGGTCGAGGGTGAGGTCCCTGACAAAGAACAATCCAACCAAGACCTCAACAGTGGACCAGGCGGACGAGGTTACTTCAAACTCAATGGCAGTGAAGGCAGATGAAGGCTGCAACAAATCCAGCAGCTCCATCGTCGTGGTTTCCATGCCATTGGAATCAGTTGGTTGATTTGTGAAGTAGCGTGTGCTTCTTGGAGTGCAACATCAAGTACACGTTAAACAAATACACGTACAGGTGTCTTCCCTCTGTGGGCCACTTCTTCAGAATGAAAACCATCATCCTCAACCTCGAGGGATAGCCACGACGACAACGACTACAGACCTTCACCAGAGGTCCCTGGACCTTATGACAGAAGAGTCTGATTTAATAATATATTTTCTGCCATAAAATTCCAAGATAATCACAGTCAAAGGATTGCTCCTGTTCGATATCTAGACACGGAAGATACAGGCACAGATCAACAAGAATGAGTTACACTACTGGCAATAATTTTTGTTGAGTTGGAAATTTCAGACAGGGTGCTAGCAGAATATTCATGTTGTGTCTTGAATAAGTCCACAAATTGAAGTGAATAAAGTAACTACGATCTCTTTTGCACACAGGATTTTGAGAGATAACTGTTGATTGAGACAACAAGATAAATCTGCACTCCTCTCTGAAGAACATCAAAGGAAGTTTTCCATCCAGTTAAAGGAGCAGATAAATCAGCAGTTTAATATCTCATCTCAAATGCAGCTATTCTGACAATCAGCACTCCTTTGGGTCTGCACTGAAGTGACAGTCTAGATTATATGGGGCAGTCCTGGAATAGAGTTCCGATCCACAGCCTGGGTCATAGAGGGAGCGCTATCACGCAGCCCATGAAAAACATTAAAAAACAAAGTATGCATACTTGTCACGCTAACTCATTTGGAAAGATCAATCATTATCTATCCATATTACTTAGATTTTCAGAAGGCCTTTGACAAGGTGCTGCACATGAGGTGGCTACACAAGAGCCATGGTATTATTCCAGGAAAGATAATAGCATGGATAGAAGATTGACTGACTGGCAGCGGGCAAACAGAGAGAATAAAGAGATCTGTTTCTGGATGGCTTCCAGTGATTTGTGGTGTTCCACAAAGGTCAATGTTGGGACCGCTTATTTGTCAATGATTTGGGTGACAGAATTGATGGCTTTGTGGCCAGGTGAGTGGGTGATACACAGATAGGTAGAGGGGCAGGTAATGTTGAGGAAATAAGGAGTCTTTGGAAGGACTTGGACAGATTAGGAGAATGGGCAAGGATGTGGCAGATGGAATACAGTTGTTGCAGAACAGGTTGGCAATGCTAATTTTCCCACTAACCTTGCCCCTTTGTCCGGTTAATCACTCCTCCTCATTCTGTCCCTGGTGTGGTTTCCCTGTAGTTCACAAACTTTGCCCTCCCATTCTGCAGTTCTTAGAAGATCACCATTTACACACCCCAACAGTAAAACAATCACTAGCTTGGATGATCCAAAAAACCCCTTCAGTTGATGTGCTCTACTGGCTTATCACTCATAAAGATGGGGATTCTAGGTCCAGGATTCCAAACTGTTTTATTTATTTTCACTCACACTGTTATATCGGTTTGTAGACAGCAGAACAGCCCCAAAAGACCCAAGGGACAGTTTAGGGCATCATAAAATAATGCCTGGGTTAGTGGGAGCAAGCACACCACACCCTACACAGACAACACCACTGGTGGGGAGGCATTATTCTTTTACAATCATCTGAGCATGTGGACACTGATCTATGGGTTTAATCAAGGACTTGTTGCGGAATAAAACTGTAGGATGTTAGAATCCCTGTTTAAAATGTTCCAATTCTGCATCTGAAATAATTATTATGGTCTGGTCATATGATTACCATCCAACCCGACCAACAGAATTTCCTGTTCCTTGTAGGCCAGGTGGAGGCAGATTTAAACCCTCAGCGTGGCTTGCTAGAGAGGAGTAAGGGTTGGATTTGACAGTTGTTGAAGAGTTATATTGGAAAGTTAAAAGATAAAGTGTGTCTAGGAGAAAGCCTCTGGACATTGGTAAATTTATGTATATACATGTTTGTTTCCATTTGTCTATTTGTAAATATTTTTTCTCTTCACAACTTTTGGGCCACTTATGCACTTTTTTTTCATCTAGCACTAAATAAAACCCCTTGTACGAATGAGCTGTTATGGTTTACCATCTGTTTTTTCCCAACTGGTGACCCTTGTGATAGTGAGATGTGACAGATGGTGGCAGCGGTGGGAGTGGAAGCTGAAAAGGGGTGAGGATGTCAAAAAGAGCTGGTCTGCACTCACGGAAGACCAGAGTTAAGCCAGATGCTCCGGGGACGGAGTCTCATGAGAACACACAGTGGGACTTATGGGGTCTGAAAAGAGTACGTGGCCCAAGGTGCATGGCCCAAGACACATTGGGGTCCTTCTAAGGAGCCAGGGAAGTCTGTGGTTATGTCGGAACTGGCAGCTCTTCTTGGCAGTTCATTGCCATGCAGCAGGCCTGGGAAGAAATATTTCTGCAGGAGTTCTGAGAGCTACGAACCAGCCTGAGCAGAGGTCCACCACCAGAGACAAGTGTTGACCCGGAGCACCCACCACATCAGGGATTCCAAGGTTCATAGCGTCTCCAGTCCCTTCGGAGAGCAGAAGCCCAAGAATGCTGCTTCCACCACCAGCTTCCCGGCGCTCTCTGTTATCTGGGCCTTTGGGTATGCAAGACCGGCCCTCACAGCTACCACAGGTACCTTCCCAGCAACCGGTGCCTGCACCCTCTCCTGCACTTGAGCCAAGCCTTTGCTTACTGGCCAGAACCCAAGAGGGAGAGGATATCGAGAATTATCTCCTGCGAACGGCTGGCCGAGACTTGGGGGTGGCCCCTGGAGGAGTGGGCATGTTGACTTATCCCTCTCCTGACTGCTAGAGCATTGGAAGCCATGCATGAGAAAAAGTCCAACTGTTACCCTGAGCCGAAGGAGGCAAAATTCAACATAACACCAGAGATCTATCAACTGAGGTTCCAGAGTAGGTCTGTGCCAGCTGGAGGGTCTCCAACGGAGGCCTACCACCACCCGAAAGGATTCTACCAGCACTGGATAAGGCCAGAGGTCCATGGCAAGGAAGAGATCGGGGAATTCATCATCCTCGAGCAGCTGCTGTAGGTCTTGCTGCGGAGTGTTCGTACCTGGGTCCAAGAACACGAACCCTCCAATGGACTGGTTGTGGTGCAGCTGGCCCAGCGGTACACCAACGCCCGGAGAGGAGCACCCCTATCATCTCCTGCTCAGTCACCGGAGTGGCAAACACTTGCAGGTAACTCTGGTCCACAAATCAGAGACACCGAAGACAATGTAAAACCTAGAGCTCCCCTAACTTGCTATTACTGTCAACAAGCTGGTCACAAACCTTCTGTTTGTCCTCTTTTTTTTAAAAAAAACCCTAAACTGTCCAGCTATTATGTCCTTAGGAAGGGGATGACTCATTGCTAGAGGCAGGGGTGGCTGTTAACCTTGCAAGGGGCGAGAACCAGGTAAAATGTTCTGCTGAAATACCAGTCTTGGTGAATGGGCAGAGGTTGCATGCTCTCTTGGATACAGGAAGTACGGTTACCTGGGTCAGAACAGAATTTGTACCACCTAATCTTGTTGATTTCTGCAAACGTACTGAGTTAATGTGTACATGGGGATATTAAAAGGTACCCTACCGCTGATGTTACCCTTGGGGTGTCGGACAATGTATACCTACTGTGGGTGGGCATGGTTGATGACTTGCCAAAAGATGTGGTCATTGGTAGAGATTTACTGGCCTTAGTAAATTTACTCGGTAATGTTGACTCCGCTGCAATCTTGTCTTGCCCTGTGTTGACACGGTCCCAAACCAAAGCTGGGGTGAAGCCACTGCCAAAAATGTCTGATAACCTATTTGAGGGGGGTAAGAAAGGCCCACTTAAATCATGTCAGAAGCTGCACCTGGAGAAAGCATTAGGTACACCTGACCACCCACCGAACACCACAAACCTTACACAGATCAGTGGCAGGTCCCCACAGATCAACGACAGGTCCCCACAAACCTAGCTGCCCTTCAGCGAGGAGGTCATTCTCTGGCTCCTCTGTATTCTCAGGTGAAGGGGGAGGATGACAAGGCTCCTACAGCTGTAAAAATAGTTACATGCTGGAAAATTATATTTTCTATCTGGCAAGTAGTCCTGACAACTGATTGGTAACACCTATCTGATGCAGGCCCCTCATTTTACATCTTGCTCACACCATCCCCTGGTCCAGCCATTTGGGTCAGCAGAAAACCTACCCAATAGTAAGCCACAGCTTCTATTGGCCATCAGTGTATGCTGATGTCAAGCAGTATTGTACTTCCTGCCCTGAGTGCCAAAAGACCCACCACATCCAACACACTGGGCAGGAGGCCTACAGAGAGGAGGCTCGCTACAATCTGGAGCGGGACCAGCAGAACCAGAAGAGTTGGTATGACCGTAAGGTGAGTTCACCACTGGTCACAAGGTCCTTCTGCTACTTCCCACTTCCACCAACAAGCTCTTGGCCAGGTGACAGGGGCCTCTTAAGTCCAAAGGAAGCAAGGTCCAGTCACCGATGAAGTGCTCCATCCAGAGAAAGGAAAGGCTTCTCAGATATGTCATGTCAACCTGCTGAGGGAGTGGAAGGAAGGAGAGGGTCGGAAGCTTTCCTGGGTGGTCCAACAGGTGAAGGAAGACGGGGGACAGATGACGAAAGACCTGCAGACTTGGAGTGCTTCTCCAAAGCCCAATCTGGGCCATCTGACCCTTCAACAACAGGAGGGGCTGAACCATGTCTTCCAGCAATACCCCTCTCTCGTCTAGTCTCACCCTATCCGAACAACAGTGGCAGCATAAACCATTCGCTTGAAGGACAACACTTCCATCCGGCAGTGACCTTATCGAGTCCCAGAAAGGTTGGTGGAACGCCTCAAGGCTGAGATCCGCACCATGTTGGACCTGGGAGTGATCGAGCCCTCTGAGAGTGAATGTGCAGCCCTGGGGTCAGTGTGCCTACACCTGATGGGACCCTGAGGGTTTTCATTGACTTCTGAAAAACCAACACCGTCTCCCAGTTCAATGCCTACCCCATGCCGCAGATTGATGAGCTGCTGGAAAGGTTGGGCCATGCCAAGTTTATAACCATCCTCGACCTTTGCGAGAGTTATTGACAGATTCTGCCGGGAAAGGACTCTGGTGAGTGCACTGTTTTCAGCCCTCCCCTTGGCTTCTTTCATTTCACTGTCATGTCGTTCAAGTGGCATGGGGCCCCAGGGACCTTCCAATGGCTGACTGACCACGTGTGATGCGAGCGAGAAGCATTGTATAGCCTACCTGGATGATGTAGTCATCCTCAGTACCAGCTGGGAGGACCACCTGGAGGATGTCCTGAAGGAACCTGCAGCCGCTGGCTCGATGCTGAACATCCAGAAGTGCGAGTGGGCCCACGCTGAGACACAGTGCCTGGGCTACCAGCTAAGGTGAGGATTAGTTCAGCCACTGGTCGACAAGGTCAAGGCCATCAGAAATAGTACTGGGCCCTGCACAAAGAAACAGGTCTGGTCCTTCCTGGGCTTAATGGGGTGTTCTCGCCGTTTTATCCCTCAGTTTGCCACCTTGGCAGTCCCACTAATAGAACTGACTCTGAAGTCCGCAAAGAATCCAGTCTGGTGGAGGAAGTTTTTGTAACTCTGGAGGAGGCCTTGTGTTCTTGACTGGTCCTCATCAGCCCAGACTTCACCAAGCCATTCTCCATCAAAGTCAATGCCTCAGCAGTGGGGATTGGAGAAGTCCTGGCCCAGGGGAAAGATGGAAAACAACCTTAGTCGTAAGTTGCTACCACAGAGACAATGTATTCCACTGTTGAGAAGGAAGCTCTTGCCATAAAATGGGCTTTGTAGAGCCTCCAGTAGTGCCTGCTAGGCAGAGAATTTGTTCTGGAGACCGACCACAAAGCACTCGCCTGGATCCACTCCATGAAAGACCAAATACTCGCATCTTGAGATGGAAGCTGGCTCTACAAGTGTTCCATTTCAACATCTGTCATAAGGCAGGAGAGTACATCCTCTCCCAATCGCCCATCTTGTGTAATCCAGAGGAGGTGGGGGGGCGGTGCGGGTAACGTGACAGAAGAGGTTGCCGATGCTAATTCTCCCGATTGTAAAACAATTGCGAGCTCGGTTGACCAAAACAATCCCTTCGGTTAACATTCCCTACTGGTTTATAACTCATAAAAATAAGGCTTCTAGACACAGGCTTTCATCTATTTTCACTCACACCATTACATCAGTTTGTAGACAACAGAATGGCCCCCAAGGACCCGTTGGACAGTTTGGGGCATCCTAAAATAATGCCTGGGTTAGTGTGAGCAGGCGCACTATACCCTACACAAGCAACAACACTGGTGGGGAGACATTATTCTTTTATATTCACCTGAGCATGGGGACACTGATCTATGGGTTTAACTAAAGCGTTTGTTGTGGAATAAAACTGTAGGATGTTAGAATTTCTGATTAAAATGTTCCAATTCTGCATTTGAAATACTTATTATGGTCTGGTCATATGATTACCAGCCACTCCTGACCAACAGCAGAACTTCCTGGTCCATCTGAGGATTTAAACCCTCAGCCTGGCTTTGCTAGAAAGGGGTGGAGGTTGGAGTTGATGGTTGGAGAATAGTTCTGTTGGAAAGTTGAAGAAAAAGTGTGTCTTGGAAAAAGGCTCTGGATATTGGTAAATTTACATACAAAATGTTTTCATTTGTCTACTTGTAAATACTTTTGGGCAGCTTTTGCACTTTTCTCATCTGGCATTAAATAAAACCCCTTGCTTGCACTAATGTGCTATTGCAGCTTACCATTTATTTTCCAAATGGTGACCCTCATGGGGCACACTTACCCACACCTGATCGCGAGGTGTGACAACAGTGTTCAAAAGAGTTTTATATCTATAAATGGAATCAAGATACAAAATGTAACAGTTTTATCCTAATTCTTAGGGAACAAGGAATTATGTATTGAAGTCATCTGACTATTTCTTCTAACCAACTGTTCTTCTCATCCCTCTTGCCACGTTTGGCCATGGAGGCAAAGTCATTGGGTATATTTAAAGCGGAGTTTAATAGTTTTTAGCAAGGGTGTTACAAGCTACAGGAAAAAGGTAGGGGAATGGGGTTGAAAGGGACAATAAATCAGCCTTGATTGAATGGCGGAGCAGACTTGATGGATCAAATGACTGAATTCTGTTCCCATGTCTTATGATCTTATGTCTTGATGATATCCCCTGAACC